>NC_049982.1:6627012-6663464 GCF_000003815.2 Branchiostoma floridae
ATAGAATGTGACGCATTGTCCCTGAGACAAATCTTAATTTGGAAAATCTAAACAAACATTTTTGATGGAATGAGTTTTTGATGGTTTACAAGTAGCCTCTAAGATGCAATGGTTCACATGAAGATCTTATAAGTGAAAGTTAATATATAAGTCAAGGTATAAGTCAAGGTACATAGCATAAGGTGAGGATTAATGTTTGAAGATATTTGTACAAACTTAGGTCCTGAGTTCCATAGTTAGCATTACATTAATAACAAGAGAAGGGAGACTTCATACCTACGTGAGATATTTAGGGTAAATTTCTTGTCTCATATTGTCTTTTCGATTATACAAGCAAGGTAATAAGCATAACATATCTAAATTGGCATTCTTCTTTATCTAAATTACAAAAAACTGTATGTGTGAAGACTCAAATGAAACAAATCATGAATACCCTTCACGAGGTGACTCTCCATCTCGTAGGAACTCCCGCACTATCATGCATAGTGATGTACACTCTAACTAAGACATGTCACATAATTTACCATATGGAAATTAGAATACGTGAAGTTATACTCCTGTTTGATTTACAAAATTTCCTTATTAGGTATGCAAATTAGATCCTCATTGTTTGCCAAATACACATTACGACGATCTGTATCTGTATCTATATAGCCGGTATAACCGCCCTTCAGCGTAAGACACCAGCTTGGCAGGCACGCGGTGCGGCAGCAGCTGGTTATATTACACTGAACGATCCGTCACACCTAACTTTTGCACATCTATCTGCAAGCGTTCTTTAAAACTATCCAGAGAAGATGCCCCTACTGTGCTTGGTGATAACAAATCCCACCTGTTTACCCCTTCTTGAGTTATTCTGTTTCAAATTCTGTCACATAATCAGCCGCTGCAATTTCAAACAAGTCGCTATGGGGCAAATCTCCCAAGAGCTATCCACCACTGAAAAAGGTACGGCCAAAGCACTTCCAAATTATCATACCTCAAACTTTGACTTTCAGCTCCCATGCCATAAAATCCCATTTTCCCATTGTCCTTCGTTTTCTCGGCACCTACTAACCTATCAAGCATCACTAAGATCCACCCACAGCTTCTTAAGTTATGCTGATAACATACAAACAAACACAAATACAGACGGGCAGACAGACATACACAGCCTGATGTTGTACCGCAGGAGGCCGCCAAAAAACTAGAGTTTTACGACCTCATACCTTCGCCAAATGGTTTGAAACTCTCCGAGTTAAGTATCTACAAATTGTAGATTATGCATAATTTGTCTCTGTTGATCATCCTGTCTATCCAAGAGGCACAAGCCCAAAGTATGAAAGTCTTCTCGCAGCAGAGAAGGTCATTTTAGTGTTTCCTTATTATTCATGAAAATATTACACTAATTTGCATGAATTATGTCTAATAATGGTCACCGTCGCTAAGCTTCATAATGGTGTAAGTATGAAATGCCCATTATTTACCACTATGGAATTACAATATTTTCTCATTAATCATGCAAATTAACTGTTTATTTGCATAACTAATATCTCATTATGTAATTCACCACTTAGGCAATTTACATACAAAATATCGATCCGTCAACAAGTACTCGAGTTATTCTCGTCCAAGGAAATCGGCGCCTGCAGTTCCACAAACGGCGGTATGGGTCCAAACTTACAACACTTACTCTCTTCCCCTAGGGCTAATTACCACTCAAAAATGACCACAGCATGTCCAGAACACGAGATATCAAAGATGGAATTTCCGATACAGTACCTTGACGAGTCGCCAGGGGGCCCATTATCGAACTTGACTTCGTTTTCATGACCCCTACCCACGTAGAAAATATAATCGAGATAGATCCAAGGCTTCTTGAGTTATACTGTTAACACACACACAGACAGACAGACAAACACGCTCAAAGGTAGGCGTTCTGGCGAAGGTAAACACATGCGACTGCACTAGCTCACTGCCCTACAGCAAAACCGCAAAACTAAAAGGAACCCTCTGAACAAGTTGCGAGGGGGGGGGGGGGGCTTCTTTTCGTCAGCCCAGTAGCATGTCTAGAACATGAAATACCAAAGCCGGAAGGTCTGCTGCTGTATTATAGACAGACGCCACGCCAGGGAGCCCATAGGCGATATTGCCCTCCGTTTTACTGACACCAACCAACATACCAAAAATAAAAATAAAGATCATCTATAGTTTCTCTGGTTACATGGACGCTGTCCTCAAACAAACACACAAGCGGCACCAAATATACGATTGTTGACGAATATAAGAACATCTTTATACCGCTACTTCAAAAACAAGACACAAGACTTTGATTTATCATTATTGAACTGGATCTACGCTTGGCTGAACCACGTCATATATACATATATAATAAGTGAACGAAGCACGTGATTAGGCTGATACGCATCGTTATCTACTGTAAATGCATTCAAGTTCGCGGAGATTTGATTTCGCGGTAGCGGGAAAATGACTTTTCGCGGTGGTTTTAAGCTCGCTGTAGCCCATGCACTGTCGTCTCTTACTGCCAAGGAAAAATGTTCGCTGTGGTTTTTAAATTCGCGGTGAAGTGGCCACCCCGAAAATTAAACCACCGTGAACATTTCTGCATTTACAGTACTATTAAGGAATGCTTTGCTTTATGCTCAGTGGCCTGTATCAAGCGACATATATACCTATACCTGGTGGCCGGGTCATTAAGCCGAACTGTTCCACCCTCAGGCTTAACACTACTCAAGATGCGCGTGCACTTGGCTGACTCTGTCATGATTGGGTGATAAATACTTGATTGGGTGAAGCACGTGTTAGGCTGATACAAACTATTTTTCATTGCCTTTCCTCAGATGACTGGTGTAGCTGGCTAGAATTTACTCCTATCGAGGGTCTACTTACACCTCTTATAGTTCAAACGTCATTAAGTTCTCAGCTCTCCGCATGACATGGCCATGAACCCGAACAGTTCCGCCCTCAGGCACGATGCGCTTGGCTGACTCTGTCATGATTGGGTGAAGCACGCGCTAGGCTCAGCCAAAATGTTTTTCATTGCCTTTTCTCAGATGACTGGTGTAGCGGGCTAGAATTTACTCTTGCCGAGGGTCTACTTAAACCTCTTATAATTCAAACGTCTCAGCTCTTCGCATGACATGGACATGAACCCGAAAGGTTCGTCTCTGAAGCTGACTCTGGACTTGTTCTCACGTACAGGTTACCACGTGATCATTCACTAAACTGTACTGAAATTCACTAAACTGTACTGACTGTACAAATTGTAACATGATGAATTCGGCAAGATAGGTCTAGACGTCGACCTATCGATGCTAATAACCGCCCGGAATGTCCTGACCGCAAGTATGCCATACTTCATGCCTGTAACCGTCGCCACCTAGCCTCCAGGCAAGGGGTTGAATTTTGAATGGCTGTCTCTACTACAGTCGCCAGCCCAGAAATTCACTCTGATTTGAAAAAAAAATGGTTCCGTCTTGTTTTGGTACAGAATAGCCATAACTGGCCTATATGTTCGAATAGTCAATCTAAACGTAACGTTAATGACTACTCACTGGGCAGCTATTCTCCGCATTTCGAAGTAGGTTAGCCTTCTTAGCAGGATTTTGGGCCTGGCTCGGTTTATTCATTCATTCATTCATTTATTCTTACCATGAGTTGGTTTCTTTAACAGGTTGGTGTCCGCTAGAAGTTGGGAACTTAAATGATTTTCAGTAAGCCTCTAAATGAAGTCCATAAACCATTGAGGAGGAATGGACTACAATATCAGCATACCGTTTCCAACATGTAACGTTAGAAACATCTGATCACATCTCTGTGAATAAGATAAAATCAACGTTACTGACCTGAGTGGTACAAAATGAAGTTGTAGGTGATGCATATTCAACTCGTGAACGCACGTGGTTGCAGGTGTGTTCTACAGGTGGGACGCCACAAGGAAACGGCACGCCTTTCAAACCACAGAAGACCCACGTTTAATACACTAGCACACGGGCACACTCATAGCGTGCAGTCATAGTTCACGTTAACTCTTGAATCTGGGTAAAATAAGGCACTAGTGCAGACGTCTTGACAGTACAGAAGTTCACGGAAATTTGAACTTCGGGATTGCGAGTCCTGCGCATGACTGGTGACCCCCTTGTACCCAACTTCTTTTCCCTGAGGATAACTTTGAATCACGGATATAATTAGCATGGGTGTAAATGTAATTATCCAGTCTAACCTTCATCAACTGTTTGTCTGTGAATTATATAGCTGGAGAAGTCCAGAATGGATTTTTACATGATATTTGGTAAGTGAAGAGGTCTTCACATATCAATTAAATAATAAGATTCTGAACCCCTAGCGCCTCTTTGTGGTACTGCCCCAGGACATCAGGGTTTGACATATTACTTAGATTTAGATGCAAGGCGTGTCAAAAGTGGTATTCTGTCAAGACCTAACATGGAAAGGGAGTCTAGTTTGCACAGGATTTCAGTCTGATATTGAAGTATGCATTTGCACATACATGTATGATAACGTTATGCATTGGTACATATCATCAAGACATTTAATCAAAGACAAACTGTGTGACAGTCATAAAGGTATGATCAAGACACACTTTTCAGTAGAATTTTATAATAGCAAGGCATCATGGAGAGGGGTGTTATATCATTATACAGCTTGCACAGGTCAATTTGATTTTGTAATATACGTATTTGAATATTATTTTCTTCATTTCTCACTTTCTGCAGAATTCACATTTTCCTCTAGGGCCACACCAATTCAATTTGTTGTTTGTCAGATTTTTTCCGCTCCATCAATTTCTTAGATAACAAATTCTTTACGTTTTGCGTGTTACTGTCTTATTAAATCAGACTTTTGCATTATATTCCAGTTCTAAATTCAAGGGACACATCTTAGTTCCTCAGCGATCACTGTCTAATCGAAAGAGGTATCTGTAGGGTAGGGGTGATTAACAGGATGTGTGTATGAATGCTTTACTTTGATGGACGAATGCTGTCGTTTTTGTTCTTCTTTCTTGAGTGTTGGGGGGGGGGGGGTAACCTGATTTCCGTTTCCTTCTAAGTTACTAATAGATACCACCCTCCCTCGCCTGTCTAACTCCCCTCCCTGATACCACAAGTCTCACAACTTTAGGCTCCTCACTCACTCTCACTCTCACTCATGGCAGGATATTGTCGCTCTCTCTCTCTGAGGAACCCCTCCCTTCAGGAACTACATTCACTCAATCACACATACTCTCACTCACTCACTCACTCACTCACACATTCACTCACTCACACATACTCTCACTCACCCACTCACTCACTTACATGCAGCCCTCTCCACTATCCTAATTTCCAATAAAAGATATCTCACAAGCTGGAGTTGAAGCCACATGTTGTACTTTATTCTGGGAGGTTCAAAAGACAATACACATCTGAAAACACATTGATGGCATGATGCTCCTGGCATCTTACAAAGGAGCATTGATTTCCTGTAATTGACAATATATTTAAAGAATGGAATAGATGGTTATTGTAGAAAACTGACAGATGTGATAAAAAAAACTGTCAATGGAAACATTTTTCACAGAAGTTAAAAGTTGTTGATTTTCCTCCTTCAGATGATACAGGAGGATTCTATGAGTACATACATGTAGATGTTACAGCTTCATTCTAGTTTACCTACATACTACTTCAATATAAGAGCGCTAATAATGATATTGTTGCTTACATCATGGCGATCTGCATTTGACATCTCGGGGTGACAATTTGGGGGGATGAAAGGTGTTGCTTTGCTCAGCAAAATTGTAGACAACAAGTCTTCTCTCAAACTTTACTGTGAACAAGTTTTGATGTTGAAATAACACCTGCAGATGCAGGATAGTACAGGTAGAATTGTACTGACAAAAAAGATGTTTGCTTCTGAAGTTGCCTTACACAGTTCACGTTCTAAATTCTGCTGTACAACACACTTAAGATGATTTAAAACACCTTAACAACATTGTTCTTGATATGCTTGACTCAGGTGCCCCCTCTGTACTAAAAATACTGATCGCCAGGTGCCTACTTAATCTAAAACAAGCCGCATACAGTATTAGAAAAAAATTCTTAGTACATACTCAAAGAGCTGTTGTGATGAGAACCATTCCGATGGAATCCGAACATTCTTTGCCTTTGTAACTGACAACAATCCGGTGTTTAACACGTTCACCCCATCATATTGTAATTCTCTTGTCTGCAGTACCCTAACGTTGCTAACAAAATTGAATAATATGAAGAAGAAAAAAAACTAAAGACAGTCTGTGATAAACCAATCTGACTTCTGACTGACACAATCACACATTTTGTCTTGCCTTTTGAGACAACAGATATTATACACTTTTAATACAAATCACAGAGCTGTCCCTTACCTGGTGAATATATATGATAATACATTCCGTATAATAGCGAGCATAAGCATTAAAAAAGTTGAAAACTTAATCTTTGTGATGGTACAATTTCTATGCATTTGGAGATGACATACCAATGCTAGACAATATAAGATGTTGAACATTCACTGTCGATTCTCTCATCACAAGGTCCTAATTTGTTCCTTACCGTATATGTGCTTATCGTTTCCTCGTAGCAAATGCACAACTTGAAAAAAAAAGCAAAAAGCAACTTTCATCTTTGTGATTTCTATAAAATGCATTGGAGGTGACATATCAATGCTAAACAATGTGTAGATGTTAAACAATTGTTTTCTCATCACAAGGTCCTAATTTGTTCCTTACTATATGCTTATCGTTTCCTAGTAGCTAATGCAGTTAAAGAAAAATGAAATAAAAACTTAATCATTGTGATGGTACAGTTTCTATGCCATTGGAGATGACAAACCAATGCCAAACAATATGCAGATGTCAAACATTCACTGTCAATTCTCTCATCACAAGGTCTAATCTTGTTCCTTACTTATCGTTTCCTAATAACAAATGCACACCTTAAAAAGCAAATTTCCTCTTTGTGATGGTACGATTAAAAAACAAACGCATTGGAGATGAGATATCAATGCTAAACAATATGTAGATCTTAAGCAATTGTTTCCTCATCACATTGACATTACTTGTTCCTGGCTATATGCTTATCATTTCCTAATAGCAGATGCACACCTTAAAGAAAATTAAAACTTAATCATTGTGACGGTAAAATTTCTATGCCATTGGAGATGACATACCAATGCTAAACAATATGCAGATGTTAAACAATTTTCTCAATCCATCACAAAGTCCTAACTTGTCCTTCAGACAATAAATATGCTTACCGATCTTCTGTGATAGCACAATGTCAATTATGGATGCATTGGAGATGATATATATATTACCAATGCCAAACAATATGCAGATGTTAATAGACTCCATTTCAATCACATGGACCAAACCTCCAAAGAGTCAAGGGTTACCTGAACACACCCCTAGGATCTCAATTGCGTCATTTAAAAATGATGCTCGAAAGTTACTACATGAGGGTTGGAAATCCATCCCAAAACACCAAAAAGGCAATGGAGGAATGTTAGAATCAATATTGCTAAAAATGTATGAGATGTTAAACAATTGCTTTGTCATCGCAAGGTCCTGATAAGGTTCCTCAGACTATGCGCTTATGGTGTGTGATAGCACAATTTCAATAAAGGCATTGGAGATGATATACCAATCCTAAAAAATATGCAGATGTTGAAAGACTCTTTTCCCATCACATGGTCCAAACCTACAAAGAGTCAGGGGTTACCTGAACACACCCCTAGGATCTCCAGAGGGTCATTTAAAAATGATGCTTGAAATTTACTACATAAGGGTTGGAAATACACCAAAAATGCAATGGATGAAAGTTAGAATCAATGTTACTAACAATTTGAAAGAAAGATTCAAGCAAAAGCAGCCAATAAGTCTTCATCCAACCATAGGAAAGGCAGCTAACCAAAAGTAAAAGCAAAAAAAAAAAACCCCAAATGCCTGCAGGCTTGACACAAAATCCCATAAAATCCATTCATGCCCTAGTTACTGCATGTATGATAGCATGGGTACCCTTCCTAGTGAACAGGCTCCAAATTCCAATACCCCAATGGTGAGGAGGTAGTATGGGAGCCCATGAAATGAACCAGGATGGTACCCAGACTACTATGACTATCCATAAAGAATTTGCAGTTTTAAAGTTTAAGCTGTTCAAGCACATGGATGCCAAGACACTTCTATCAGGTTATGGCCCTGTGTCCAACTGACCATGGAAATCTACATCTACCACATATAGCTGTTCTAGCCATAAACATACAGATGCTGATGAAAATGATGGCGAGGCCCATAAAGATAAAGATGCTGATGAAAGGGATGAGGAGTTGATGATACCTACAGCTGAAGAATGGCGTTGACGTGGTTTCGCTCAACGTTATGGGCGGCGAATCCGTGGCTAGACTCACAGCTCTCCCCTCACAGCTGCGTGGAGTGTTGAGGAAAATAGCTTTTAAAAGTCAAGAATATGACTTAGATCATAAAACCCCATCATAATAGTGACATGTAACATTTGGGTCACTCAAATGAAGACGAAAATGGACTTAAAACCAAAGCTTTTATCCCAGATTTTGTGACAACTGTTCCCAAGGAGGTATATAACCTCATTAATTGCTGTACCTGAGTCTATACTTTGCCACGTATATCTGAGATTTGTAGGATTTTGTGGGAAATGTTTTATCAAACATTGCAGGTGCATGAGGCCGATCCCTGGGTATTGAACAATCGACGTGATAAGGGACAGCTACATGTATGTGGACAGTCCAAATCCACAAATCCAAGTCACTACTGTCCAAAATACCCACCACAGTTCACATTTGCAGGGAGTCACACCGATCAGTCTCTTTGTCATGATAGTAAATGCCAATTGTGGAATTTAATTTTGCAGGAAGACGGGAAGTGAAGACTGTTCGCAGTACTAAGTCTGGTGTTTTAAGTTCCAGAAATAGGATTATAATAAATACACAATTTTTTAGCCAGAAAATGGGATAACAAAGAAATCCTTAGGCTGACATAAAAAGTAGTCTCAGCATCTCGACCTAAACAAGTAAAATTGCAATCTACTCACCTGATGACAAGGGCGCTTCCTCCACACGTAATTGTGCAGCTGTCTCTGCCATAACTGTTAAGTAACAAACATGAAGCTTAGACACACAGAAAGCTTAGACTGAACAACAATTTAAGTACATAACATTTTGTTCTTCTTAAATCATGAAACATTTGGGTATATAACCTCCTTGCTGTACCTGAGCCTGTACTGCGCTACCCCTGCTCCATCATCTTTTTATTGCATTACTTATTATCAAAAGAATACTCAGGGTTCTAGCTAGGATTTTATTTTTGCAAAGGGGTAATGGCTAGTTAGCAAAGTGACCAAAAAAATGTATGATTCAATGTATTCAAAGGAAACATTGCTAGATTAGGGTGATATGAGAATTACTGGCTTATTGATACACAACATTGGTACAAAATAGTACAGTTTTTGGAACTTACATTTTATCAAGTGGAACATGATTATTAAGCAGGGTGCAAATTATGGGGCAAACTAGATTTAGCTACAGTGCTGGCTAGAATTCTAAATGGGACATACATGTAGCTGTGACATTGTGATGGGGGTAAAAAGCCAATTACAAAGGTGCAACAAAAGGTAATATAGATAATGTCTTGCAAATGAGTGACATGTCGGGAGGGGAGGAAAAAAGTTACACACGTGTACCCTAAAGAGTTTAAGAGCAAAAGAGAGCGGTAGACAGATCAAGATAGAGAACAAGGAGGAATACACTAACATGGCAATGCCTGTCGATCATACAAGTTGGTATTTGGTGAGCGAATTCTCTCGTCTGCAGGGCAGATCTTGTACTTCAAGACGCACTTTGATTGGGTGTTGTATGTAAATGACCGGCATGACCCGACTCTACAGCATTGGTCTGCACAGGCCTTGGCAGTAGTCTGCTGGTACGTGGCTATGTCATAACCGGGACAGTCAGACTGGGGCTGGAGGTAATAATCTGATAATCCACACGTTCCTGAAATGCAAGAATGTGGGGGTTACTTACATTGTAGCACCGCCAAATAACCTACAAGAATATCTGAGATTTGTAGGATTTTGTGGGAAATGTTTTTGTTTTATCAAACATTGCAGGTGCATGAGGCCGATCCCTGGGTATTTTCCTGATTGAACAATCGACATGATAAGGGACAGCTACATGTACATGTGGACAGTCCAAATCCACAAATCCAAGTCACTACTGTCCAAAATACCCACCACAGTTCACATTTGCAGGGAGTCACACTGATCAGACTCTTTGTCATGATAGTAAATGCCAATTGTGGGATTTAATTTTGCAGGAAGAGGGAAGTGAAGACTGTTTGCAGTACTGGTGTTTTGAGTTCCAGAAATAGGATTATAATAAATACATACTTTTTTAGCCAGAAAATAGGATAACAAAGAAATCCTTAGGCTGACATAAAAAGTAGTTTCAGCATCTCGACCCAAACAAGTAAAATTGCAATCTACTCACCTGATGACAAGGGCGCTTCCTCCACATGTAATTGTGCAGCTGTCTCTGCCATAACTGTTAAGTAACAAACATGAAGCTTAGACACACAGAAAGCTTAGACTGAACAACAATTTAAGTACATAACATTTTGTTCTTCTTAAATCATGAAACATTTGGGTATATAACCTCCTTGCTGTACCTGAGCCTGTACTGCGCTACCCCTGCTCCATCATCTTTTTATTGCATTACTTATTATCAAAAGAATACTCAGGGTTCTAGCTAGGATTTTATTTTTGCAAAGGGGTAATGGCTAGTTAGCAAAGTGACCAAAAAAATGTATGATTCAATGTATTCAAAGGAAACATTGCTAGATTAGGGTGATATGAGAATTACTGGCTTATTGATACACAACATTGGTACAAAATAGTACAGTTTTTGGAACTTACATTTTATCAAGTGGAACATGATTATTAAGCAGGGTGCAAATTATGGGGCAAACTAGATTTAGCTACAGTGCTGGCTAGAATTCTAAATGGGACATACATGTAGCTGTGACATTGTGATGGGGGTAAAAAGCCAATTACAAAGGTGCAACAAAAGGTAATATAGATAATGTCTTGCAAATGAGTGACATGTCGGGAGGGGAGGAAAAAAGTTACACACGTGTACCCTAAAGAGTTTAAGAGCAAAAGAGAGCGGTAGACAGATCAAGATAGAGAACAAGGAGGAATACACTAACATGGCAATGCCTGTCGATCATACAAGTTGGTATTTGGTGAGCGAATTCTCTCGTCTGCAGGGCAGATCTTGTACTTCAAGACGCACTTTGATTGGGTGTTGTATGTAAATGACCGGCATGACCCGACTCTACAGCATTGGTCTGCACAGGCCTTGGCAGTAGTCTGCTGGTACGTGGCTATGTCATAACCGGGACAGTCAGACTGGGGCTGGAGGTAATAATCTGATAATCCACACGTTCCTGAAATGCAAGAATGTGGGGGTTACTTACATTGTAGCACCGCCAAATAACCTACAAGAATATCTGAGATTTGTAGGATTTTGTGGGAAATGTTTTTGTTTTATCAAACATTGCAGGTGCATGAGGCCGATCCCTGGGTATTTTCCTGATTGAACAATCGACATGATAAGGGACAGCTACATGTACATGTGGACAGTCCAAATCCACAAATCCAAGTCACTACTGTCCAAAATACCCACCACAGTTCACATTTGCAGGGAGTCACACTGATCAGACTCTTTGTCATGATAGTATTAATGCCAATTGCGGGATTTAATTTTGCAGGAAGAGGGAAGTGAAGACTGTTTGCAGTACTGGTGTTTTGAGTTCCAGAAATAGGATTATAATAAATACATACTTTTTTAGCCAGAAAATAGGATAACAAAGAAATCCTTAGGCTGACATAAAAAGTAGTTTCAGCATCTCGACCCAAACAAGTAAAATTGCAATCTACTCACCTGATGACAAGGGCGCTTCCTCCACATGTAATTGTGCAGCTGTCTCTGCCATAACTGTTAAGTAACAAACATGAAGCTTAGACACACAGAAAGCTTAGACTGAACAACAATTTAAGTACATAACATTTTGTTCTTCTTAAATCATGAAACATTTGGGTATATAACCTCCTTGCTGTACCTGAGCCTGTACTGCGCTACCCCTGCTCCATCATCTTTTTATTGCATTACTTATTATCAAAAGAATACTCAGGGTTCTAGCTAGGATTTTATTTTTGCAAAGGGGTAATGGCTAGTTAGCAAAGTGACCAAAAAAATGTATGATTCAATGTATTCAAAGGAAACATTGCTAGATTAGGGTGATATGAGAATTACTGGCTTATTGATACACAACATTGGTACAAAATAGTACAGTTTTTGGAACTTACATTTTATCAAGTGGAACATGATTATTAAGCAGGGTGCAAATTATGGGGCAAACTAGATTTAGCTACAGTGCTGGCTAGAATTCTAAATGGGACATACATGTAGCTGTGACATTGTGATGGGGGTAAAAAGCCAATTACAAAGGTGCAACAAAAGGTAATATAGATAATGTCTTGCAAATGAGTGACATGTCGGGAGGGGAGGAAAAAAGTTACACACGTGTACCCTAAAGAGTTTAAGAGCAAAAGAGAGCGGTAGACAGATCAAGATAGAGAACAAGGAGGAATACACTAACATGGCAATGCCTGTCGATCATACAAGTTGGTATTTGGTGAGCGAATTCTCTCGTCTGCAGGGCAGATCTTGTACTTCAAGACGCACTTTGATTGGGTGTTGTATGTAAATGACCGGCATGACCCGACTCTACAGCATTGGTCTGCACAGGCCTTGGCAGTAGTCTGCTGGTACGTGGCTATGTCATAACCGGGACAGTCAGACTGGGGCTGGAGGTAATAATCTGATAATCCACACGTTCCTGAAATGCAAGAATGTGGGGGTTACTTACATTGTAGCACCGCCAAATAACCTACAAGAATATCTGAGATTTGTAGGATTTTGTGGGAAATGTTTTTGTTTTATCAAACATTGCAGGTGCATGAGGCCGATCCCTGGGTATTTTCCTGATTGAACAATCGACATGATAAGGGACAGCTACATGTACATGTGGACAGTCCAAATCCACAAATCCAAGTCACTACTGTCCAAAATACCCACCACAGTTCACATTTGCAGGGAGTCACACTGATCAGACTCTTTGTCATGATAGTAAATGCCAATTGTGGGATTTAATTTTGCAGGAAGAGGGAAGTGAAGACTGTTTGCAGTACTGGTGTTTTGAGTTCCAGAAATAGGATTATAATAAATACATACTTTTTTAGCCAGAAAATAGGATAACAAAGAAATCCTTAGGCTGACATAAAAAGTAGTTTCAGCATCTCGACCCAAACAAGTAAAATTGCAATCTACTCACCTGATGACAAGGGCGCTTCCTCCACATGTAATTGTGCAGCTGTCTCTGCCATAACTGTTAAGTAACAAACATGAAGCTTAGACACACAGAAAGCTTAGACTGAACAACAATTTAAGTACATAACATTTTGTTCTTCTTAAATCATGAAACATTTGGGTATATAACCTCCTTGCTGTACCTGAGCCTGTACTGCGCTACCCCTGCTCCATCATCTTTTTATTGCATTACTTATTATCAAAAGAATACTCAGGGTTCTAGCTAGGATTTTATTTTTGCAAAGGGGTAATGGCTAGTTAGCAAAGTGACCACAAAAAATGTATGAATCAATGTATTTAAAGGAAATATTACTAGATTATGAAATAGGGTGATATGAGAATTACTGGCTTATTGATACACAACATTGGTACAAAAAAGTACACCCATTTTTGGAACTTACATTTATCAAGTGGAACATGGTTATTAACCAGGGTGCAAATTATGGGGCAAACTAGATTTAGCTACAGTGCTGGCAAGAATTCTTAACGGGACATACATGTAGCTGTGACATTGTGATGGGGGTAAAGCCAATTACAAAGGTGCAACAAAAGGTGATACAGCATGTCTTGCAAATGAGTGACATGTCGGGAGGGGAGGAAAAAAGTTACACACGTGTACCCTTAGCTAAAGACTTTAAGAGCAAAAGAGAGCGGTAGATAGATCAAGATAGAGAACAAGGAGGAATACACTAACATGGCAATGCCTGTCGATCATACAAGTTGGTATTTGGTGAGCGAATTCTCTCGTCTGCAGGGCAGATCTTGTACTTCAAGACGCACTTTGATTGGGTGTTGTATGTAAATGACCGGCATGACCCGACTCTACAGCATTGGTCTGCACAGGCCTCGACAGTAGTCTGCTGGTATGTGGCTATGTCATAACCGGGACAGTCAGACTGGGTCAGACTGGGGCTGGAGGTAATAATCTGATAATCCACACGTTCCTGAAATGCAAGAATGTGGGGGTTACTTACATTGTAGCACCGCCAAATAACCTACAAGAATATCTGAGATTTGTAGGATTTTGTGGGAAATGTTTTTGTTTTATCAAACATTGCAGGTGCATGAGGCCGATCCCTGGGTATTTTCCTGATTGAACAATCGACATGATAAGGGACAGCTACATGTACATGTGGACAGTCCAAATCCACAAATCCAAGTCACTACTGTCCAAAATACCCACCACAGTTCACATTTGCAGGGAGTCACACTGATCAGACTCTTTGTCATGATAGTAAATGCCAATTGTGGGATTTAATTTTGCAGGAAGAGGGAAGTGAAGACTGTTTGCAGTACTGGTGTTTTGAGTTCCAGAAATAGGATTATAATAAATACATACTTTTTTAGCCAGAAAATACTATTAGGATAACAAAGAAATCCTTAGGCTGACATAAAAAGTAGTTTCAGCATCTCGACCCAAACAAGTAAAATTGCAATCTACTCACCTGATGACAAGGGCGCTTCCTCCACATGTAATTGTGCAGCTGTCTCTGCCATAACTGTTAAGTAACAAACATGAAGCTTAGACACACAGAAAGCTTAGACTGAACAACAATTTAAGTACATAACATTTTGTTCTTCTTAAATCATGAAACATTTGGGTATATAACCTCCTTGCTGTACCTGAGCCTGTACTGCGCTACCCCTGCTCCATCATCTTTTTATTGCATTACTTATTATCAAAAGAATACTCAGGGTTCTAGCTAGGATTTTATTTTTGCAAAGGGGTAATGGCTAGTTAGCAAAGTGACCACAAAAAATGTATGAATCAATGTATTTAAAGGAAATATTACTAGATTATGAAATAGGGTGATATGAGAATTACTGGCTTATTGATACACAACATTGGTACAAAAAAGTACACCCATTTTTGGAACTTACATTTATCAAGTGGAACATGGTTATTAACCAGGGTGCAAATTATGGGGCAAACTAGATTTAGCTACAGTGCTGGCAAGAATTCTTAACGGGACATACATGTAGCTGTGACATTGTGATGGGGGTAAAGCCAATTACAAAGGTGCAACAAAAGGTGATACAGCATGTCTTGCAAATGAGTGACATGTCGGGAGGGGAGGAAAAAAGTTACACACGTGTACCCTTAGCTAAAGACTTTAAGAGCAAAAGAGAGCGGTAGATAGATCAAGATAGAGAACAAGGAGGAATACACTAACATGGCAATGCCTGTCGATCATACAAGTTGGTATTTGGTGAGCGAATTCTCTCGTCTGCAGGGCAGATCTTGTACTTCAAGACGCACTTTGACTGGGTGTTGTATGTAAATGACCGGCATGACCCGACTCTACAGCATTGGTCTGCACAGGCCTCGGCAGTAGTCTGCTGGTACGTGGCTATGTCATAACCGGGACAGTCAGACTGGGGCTGGAGGTAATAATCTGATAATCCACACGTTCCTGAAATGCAAGAATGTGGGGGTTACTTACATTGTAGCACCGCCAAATAACCTACAAGAATATCTGAGATTTGTAGGATTTTGTGGGAAATGTTTTTGTTTTATCAAACATCGCAGCTGCATGAGGCCGATCCCTGATTGAACAAGTGAACTGATCAGGGACAGCTACATATGTATGTAAACAGTCCAAATCCACAAATCCAAGTCACTACTGTCCAAAATACCCACCACAGTTCACATTTGCAGGGAGTCACACCGATCAGTCCCTACTGTATAGGACGTGTAGTTCCCGAGGAAAATTTTGTTTGGAAATACGGCGTCGTTGAAAATAGTCTCTTAACTATACGTTTCAATGGGGGCGAGAAACTAAATGTTCCATTTTCAAGCAGGGGTTATTTGGGACAGTTAAATGTTGCATGGGAAAAGATATGGCTGAAATATGCTGTATTTACTCCTAAGCAAATGTCGGCCTTTCTAGTTATTCTCAGCTTTTGTCACACGCTATCAACACACCTAGACTACAAACCATTCAGCAACAGTTCTTGAGTTATCTTGTTGACACACACGTTTACAGGCATACAATTCAAAATATAACAACCATGAATATTTCATGGTCTAATAAAGCTACTATGTCCATAATTATGTAAACAACGCGTATCATAGCATGAACAGGAACATGAACATACATTTTGTACTACTATTTGACAAACTTTTTTTGTGACAATGCAAGTGAGAAAAATGGCATAATTTTGTGCTTGTAGAATTGATGCTTTACTTCGTGAAGAGGATTTAGTGGTTCAGTTATCTATTTCTTACTTATTGCTTCGCGGGTGTTGTGGGGAAGGGTGAGGGGGAAGGGGGCGAAAGACAAATGATTTGTTAATGGTTATGATAAGTTCGCACTACAGATGTCACCGTGAGCCAGGCTTTTAGTTTTAGGCAAACATTTTTGGTCACAGTCTTCTACAGTAACTGTGACTTCTCTGACAGTAATTTTGGCCCTCAGGATACCTTAGAATGCACCATTTCAACTTAAAATTCTTGAAAACTCTGCACCATGGAAGGTGGATGCCCCTAGACCCCCCTACAATAGTCACACCAATATCACTTACCATGACCCACAGAAATTTGGTTCCCCACAAACCCACGAACGCTACCAAAAACATAACCTTCTTGGCAAAGATAACAATAAAATTATGTACACTGTTGTGATACTTTCCAGCGCAACTTTCATAGTGCTTTGTTAAAATCATGTAGCCTCTATGTATACCAGACCCCAGCCTGGATGAATAGTAAATGATGATAGGGGCTTTGGCCAAGTAAGGAATAAAAGCCTAGTAGGGGTTAACGGGTTGGCTCTGGCTCTGGGGCTTTGGCCAAGTAAAGAATAAAAGCCTAGTAGGGGTTAACTGGCCTAGGAATAAACTGACCGGTTGGCTCTGGATAGACTGCAAAAGACTGACTGAAATCCCATGGCAACTTATTTGGCCAAAATCTTTTTTCATCTAGCTGACACGTCTGCTTGGAGACTAAAAATTATGACCACTTCTTCATTTTTTTGAAAAATAAACAGCACACCCACTGCATTATGTTTGTTTTCCTGACCTACTTTGACCAACGAAAATAATGTCCTACTGGTGTTTTAAAAAGTTGAGTTACAGGCCCTTTACTAAAAATATCAGAAAATGTATGCCCTGTTTTGGGGATGAACGCCTTTGGTAAGCCCTAATTTTCCGCCGGAAACTTCGCTCAAACTTCAAAATTCACCGATTTCGGCCTTCATGAAGCCGCCATTTTTAATCTACCTTCAAGTTTCGCGCAATCTCGCACTAACTCACATCTCGCAAATCCTGAGAGTCACACCCCATTGGCCATTTTGCAGTGTTCTCGCCAGGCCTTTTCAGCATAGCGGGCCGATACGCTGTGGGCTGGAAAAATGACGCTGTAAAAAGCCCGCTACGCTGTATTTTCACCCAGCGTAACGGCAAAAAATGGGGGAAAACTGGAAAAAATACCGTAGTAAAAATGCGAAAGCACGTGCCAAGCACGTGCCTCCGCTGTTTCAGGAAGTTTCAGCTCAAAGGTAGGTGTTTTGTAGCACCCCGCGTACCGCTATCTCGCAGCCCCCACCCAGGACCGCCCCTTGCGCGGCGTGCGTTCTGTACTGTAAACAGAGAACCGGCACAAAACTTGTAAAAAGTTTCGGTTCAAGTCCAGTTAAAATCGGAACGGCAAGAAACGCTTCTTGGACTTGCACAAAAATAGCACTTGTATACATTCCCTTTTATGTTGCAGTATACTTGTAAATCATCTAAAACCTTCCAAAGATCGAGAAATTTGCGTTGAGAAATGACGAAAAACATCGTGCGTGCATGCATACAAGCAGCTAGCGGTAATGGCGGCGATAACATCGTAAAATCTCGCAAAAGATTCTCGCGAGATCTGATGCGTCTCTGTGAAGTCTCTGCGCCTGGGTGTTGCTATTGGTGGAATATCTGATGCCCACACCGCTGTGTTCGCGGGAAAAATACCGCAGAAAAGCATGAAACTTTGACAATGTTACGAAAACTATTTTTTGCTTGTTTGGGACATACTGTCGTGCAATGTGGGAAAAACAACAGCTAGCGTGGCAATGACTATACCAGGGGAGGGGGCGCAGTCGGCACTGAATTCGTATAAAATGTTAAACGGCGGTCCCAATTTTTCACGGTTCTTTGAGATATTACTTTTGTTGCAGTTGCTAATTTGGAGAAAGTAACAACTTAGAAGTGGCGCAACCTGAAATGCCGATGGCGCAAGTTGGTTTTTGATTCAGGTTGCCGCCTGCGCAACCAGGCTGAAAAAAGTATTTTGAGCACTGAAACAGGTGTACAAAGTATGTGCAAAAGGTTGTTTTATTCACATTGGAGGTATATTTGCATGTGTACCATGCAAATATACCCAGGGATTTTTTAAAACAAGGGAACAGGGGCGGCAGCAGAACCTCTGGCAAGCATATGTAAAATGCTGATTGACCAGGGATCACATGTGGCCACAGTCTCCAACTCTGACCTGTCTGATAGTAATTTGGGCCCCAAGGAAGCCATAGAATTCTCCATTTTAACTTGAAATTATCAAAAACTCCACACCCTGGTAGGGAGAACCCTACATGTATCTCCCCCACTTGGTGGCGCTCAACTGCAGTGCTCCCTCTTGCAATTTTTTTCTAGAAAAACCCGTGGTACAGGTAACATTTCTCTGGTGCAGGTAATTTCAAAAGTTACCTGCACCAGTGCAGGTAGATAGACAGACAAAAATATTTCGAGCCTCCTATAAATTAATTCACCATAAAGGGGATATGGATTCTCCCACCCAATATACCTTTACCTAATTAGGCTCCACTCAGAATAATCAGTACTTTGTTGTGCTCATCGCTAATCAGCCCACATGAAGGGATAAACAAGTCCACTAGCCTTATAGTCCTGGGCAAGTGAAAATGCCAATCGGGCAAGTGCATGTCCTTCCCCACTTGCCCGATCGGACAAGTTAGCTTTTCTCCATTGAGTGAGATTTTGATGTACTTGCTACTTTTCAAAGTCATGACATCAAGCATTGATTAACACAGAAAATAGAGCCAATAACAAAAATTCCATTGAAGGCCATGAATATACATAGAAAAATGTCATTTAGATTTCGGGCAAGTGAAAAGTTGGTTCGGGCAAGTAAATTTTTTAAGTACTTGCCCGATAGGACAAGTCAATTTTAGAAAACTTGTCCAACCCTGACATGGCAAAAAAAAAATCTTAACTTATACCATGTGAAAGAGGTGTTCAAATATGCGGGCAAACCAGAAAACACACAACAAAATCAGTACATTTCCCTGGGAGGGAAATAAAAATAATGCCACAAACCTTCTTGTCCAGCAGCCAGACGAACAGACGTCACCAGGACCACGCCTAGCAACGCCATGACTACAGACAGGAGGCACCTCATGGTTTCCCTTGGGCTTGTAGACAGCCTGTCGAGGAATAAACAGAATTCAAAAGTTTCTTAATTTCCCGTCTGAAATAGAACTGTATATCTTCGTCCAGATAGGCAGTGAAGAGGTAGATTTCTTCTTAACTCTATGAAAAAGGAGGTGTTGTTTTCAGTGTGCATTATCTGTTTGTCCATTTTCCCCATTTATTTTGGACAGCAATATAATCAAAATTACATGTTACATACAAAACTACAGTTCAGACTATTAAAGAAAAAAAAGAACACAAAGGATAGAATTTGCAATGCCTGCCCTTGATAACACCAGTGCCAAAACTTAAAGCACTCACATATAGTTTGTTATTACCTGCATCAAGAAGGTTATATTTTCGGTTATGGCATGATGCTGTCATGTCTCTATATGTAGGTCAACAGCAAATAACTCGAGAAGCTGTGTATGGATTTTAACGATATTTGGTATTTGAGTAGCGGTTGCGGAAAGGAAGGTGGAGTTCGAAAATGGTTGGCGTAGCCTTCTTCCGTCAGGACGATAGCAGGCCGAATGTGTGCGTCCGTTTGTGGACCGCATAACTCGAGAAGCCTTGAATGGATCCTGACAACATTTAGTAGGTGGGTAGGGGTCAGGAAAACAAAGGTCAAGTTTGATAATGGGCCCCCTAGCGGCTCCCTAAGGTACTGCAGCAAAACTTCGGCCTTCAAGCCTTCAAGCCTTGGAACTGAAAGTCATTTCACGTACAAGTTATATGTTGTTGAAATTCACTGTTCAAATTTATTGAATGTACTGAATAAAGGATGTATGTTTTATAAAGGAATTTGTGGCTTACTTTGGGTAGGCTATATGATAATAGCGCCTGTTCCTCGGTATATATGGTCAGGAGTGCCTAAGCATTTGCACGAACCCTATGAAATTCGTACGAATATTATGTGATACACACGAATCACTATGCGAAAACGCAGGAATATTATGAAATCCGCACAAATCACTATGCAAAAACGCACGAATATTATGAAATTCGCACGAATCACTATGTGATTCACACGAACCTTATGAGATTTTCACGATCCTTATGCAAAAACGGCGGCCGGGAGGAGGCATGATTTTGAGCATTCCTACCCGTGATATTTATATTTCAAGGCATGGAATGGACATTTTATTTTGCCGTCGCAAAGATGTATTTGATAGCCTGTGAGCTACTGCTTTGCTTCATTTCGGCGTGATACATCGTATTTTCCGTCGCCGCCGATCGAAGCCGCCATCTTGAAAATCCCGCTCCGTCTGTCACATGACCCCGGCTGTGGTTTTATTTGGTGGTTATAGCAAAGGACCAGGCGTTATGACACCATATACACCTTGGGGCGGGTCATTAACCCTTAATTAAACAACATTTTTTATCTTATGGCTATGCACAAAAACAACAACTTATAGTGTGACACAATGGCATACAAAACTTAACCGGTAAAAGACGATCGGCTATGGTCCTGGCTTTCCGGAAAAAGACGATTGGACACGGTTGTGCCACTTTGGGGCTCTCTCGGGTCAACTTCGATTTTATCCGCTAATTCTCGGTAATCTCCGGGGAATCCCCGGCATACTACAGGGTAACAGCCTCGTTTTCACGTATACAGTTGGAAGACATTTTTCTAGATGGCTATCAGCGATTTCTTTGTGACTTTTGCAGCCGAAATTTAGTGCGCTATGTCCGCGCTACCATGAAGGCGCTGCCAGAGACGATAGTTGAATGATCATTTCACAATCGACGTGGACTTTGATGAGTGTAACTACGATGAAAGCTACATGTACAATCTAGCCATGTTTTGGCCTCGTATTTACAAGTGTATGTAACAATGTAAGGCATGGGAACAGGTCTGTACAAGTTTTCTGAAAAATATTTGACGTGATTTGGTCTTGTAAGATGATCGAGGTTGTGTTGACTTTCCGGACAGAGTATTTCCATGTATCATTGCTGGAAATTCATATGTTAGACACAAAAAAATCTTGTCTTTGATTTATTTGTATTTTACATGATTTCAGCTTTTAAAAAATGTTTATATCTAGCACTTTTGTGGAGCAAGTACAAGCCAGAAAACATTACGGAGGTCGTTGTGCTAATATCCATGTAGTTTACCTACGTATACTGTCCAGAAGAACCCTGAATTTTGTCTCGTCCTCAACGGGTTAACAAAGATTATCTGTCATTGTTACTTCTGTGCATCATATAAAAAATTCTACTGGTAGGCTTTGAGACTGAACATTTAGCCTTAGGGCATGATTTGCAAATAAAACATTTATTTCTAAAAATATACATAGTTCTACATAGGATTTGAAAAATGCCATCTCTGCTTTACTGTTGTGCACTGTAAAATATGTGTAAAGTTATAACATTGTGTAGTAAAGTCATGTTGATGTTGACACCCCTCGAGGCCTCGCAGTCATTCTATTCTACATAAACCATGATTTAAAGAGACCAGCTCCCAAAATAAATGTTGCACACTTATCATTTTAAGAAAACCTTTCAAAGCCTTTGTAATGTATTGCCACCATTTAACAACCAGAAATTGATGGACAATGCGTGCAATTCTCTCCCCCTCATTTCCCACCAGAGAAGTGTTGATTAGGGACCTGACGTTATTTACTGGGGGGAGGGGGCTGGTGCAAAATAGGTCTGGTAAAAAATTTTTCAATGGCCCCCCCCCTGCCCCCAAAAATTTTTCAATGGCCCCCCCCTCGCCCCAAAAAATTTTTCAATGGCCCCCCCCCTCCAATTTTTCCTTACCTTTTCTATTACACACAGTCTGTCATTAAATAATATAGCAATAACAATAGCGGTAGCGTTGTTTGAACGTGACGACGATCGGCCCGGGGTGTCAAGACCCGCGCGTCAACAAATTACGCACGTTGGAGTCCTGCTGGGGCATATGTTATCTCCCAAAGTTTTACAACAGCCGAGTTTTCATGTAGCACTTGATGTTGTTACACTCACGCTGCAACGGTTATAAGACTTACCTTGTCTGATATCACTTCTCCAATCTACGTGAAAAAAAGTCTCTGGTAACGTTTAATACGCAAGATCACGAAACTGAACGTTTCCGCCAGACCGACGGCTAGCTGTTAAAGGCCGTCCAGGGATCGGAGGGCCGAAGGCCCGACCGGTCTCGGGGGTTAGGGGCATGCTACCCGGGAAATTTTGCTATTTTTGACCCTCTAAAACGAAATTTCCCGCATTCTGTGAGGCAAAAAAATTTGGATTTTGTGCGTCCACATCAACAAAGAGAAAAGCGGGCGGGGAGGGGCGGGGCGGTAATCCAACTTCGGCGATCTTTTCCACCACACATGTACGAAATTTACACAAAAGAAAACAAATTAATGTTGTAGATGGAAGAGACTTGGGTACATTTTAGCGATATCGTTTCGAAAACCGCTTCAAGACTGCTTCAATCTTTCCAAAACGGGAGTTATTTCGGCCAATTGCAACCTACAAACTTGCCAAAAAAATTCGCGCCACCATGACGTCATATGCAGCAGAGAGCCCGCTGTCACGAAAGTAAACATCGTAATGTTTTATCCCGTTGCCGTCCGTGAACCATTCTGTATACAAAGAACAGATGCACGCAGGATTGATATTTATACCAATTTTAGTTTCTATTTTCTTAAACTTCGTGCGAACATGGAATCACACGACAGAGGCGGCTGCAGAAAATTTCTCAGTATGGGGAGGGCGAACTATATCAACGTAATCCTTGGGGGTCCGGGGGCATGCTCCACCGGGAAAATTTGGAAATCTTGACTATCTGAAACGGTCTTTCCTAAATCTTGATGGGCAAAATTTGCTGGCAGACTAAGCTTTAAGTTTAATAGCCTTTCTATTAGAACTTCACATGGTTTTGAGGGCGACGACGCCCCCAACGTATTTCCACAATTTCGAGCGCCGGGCATGGCACGAGCCGTCGCAAGGTAGGTCTGGAGAAATGTCATTCAAATGATGAAGTTTGGACCCTCTGAGACACGATTTTCTGCATTTTGAGGGATAAACTTCGCTGGTAGACTATGCTAAATGTAATGACAATTTTCTGTCAGAGGAAGAGATTTTTGATGGCGACGAGCGCCGAAGTGTTGTGTGCGCCAGAGGCGCAAGCCGTCGCAAGGGACGTCCAGAGAAAAATTGAAATCTTGACCATCTGAAACTTGATTTCCTGCATTTCAGGGGCACATTTTGGTAGTATTTATCAAGGCCCCTCAGGCAATTTTTTTTCAATGGCCCCCCCTCGGCTCAAAAAATTTTTCAATGGCCCCCCCCTCGGCTCAAAAAATTTTTCATTGGCCCCCCCCACCTATGCACCAGCCCTCCCCCCCCGATAAATATCGTCAGGTCCCTTAGTTCTTTGCAAATTTGACAGAACTGACGTATGCATATTACACCTTTGGGTCACTCATTTATGCTGCCGATTCTATAGTAATGTGCATCAATTTAGCGTAAGTCTGCATAAGTTATAATTTGCCACGAACCCCCATGCACACCTTCTTTTCAGACTGGACAGGGTTTTCGGCCCAATTTCCATGTCTGGACTGGACAGTGTTTTCCGAAAACCCATTTTGGACTGGATCCCTTTGCAATAGATTATTTTACAAAAATTTTAGGCAGAGGTTTATTTGGAATAACGTTATTTCAACTGTGACTTTTGAGTCCCATTTAATAGATGGGATGGAGAAATTATGGGGTGCTGCGTTTGATTGCAAAAAATTGCCTTTCTCGTAACGTTACATTTATATTTATATTCCACAGACCTACAAATTAGTACAACTAGACTGATCTACAAGTTACAACATAGGTTCAACTTGATAGAATTCATAACATGCTCAGGAGTATGTATTTTTGAACAAGTATATTTGAGACCGCCTGCTACCTGCGCTCTTGGCTGTCCCGCGGTCTGCTTATTATCCAAGGCTGAAATCAAGGAGCTTGCATCGTGGTCGCTGGGATTATGTGGGGCGTCGTGGCAAAGTTCAGCCCTTTCTGCAGTACACGGGTCAGCTGGTCGCTCAGTCCGCGCTTGGAGATGTTCAAACCCCATTTTCAACTGTGTACCGGAGGAGGACTGGACAAGTCGGTGTTCAGCCTGTTGCTGATGCAGGAAAACTTTGAGCAGATGAAACTTGTCATTTCAAGATGGCGGATATCTCTGTGGAATCTCGTTCCCAGGTTCTGGGATCGAACCGACGGAGTCTCTGTCCCCGGATAACTCGGTTGTAGCTCGTACGCGATTGGTTGTTGATCTTTCGTCTTTCTCCTGGAGCTAGTGTGAGAATTTTGTTGTCTCTAAAACGATTCGATCAGCTGACAAGAGCCTTCTATGACTTTTGAATGATATTAGAATTAGCTTAAGTTCTGAGATCAGAACACGAATTTTGGCCTATGGACTGCCTCCATTTAACGCGGTTGCAGTAATGGTAGGGTGCACTAGAGAATTGATATGTTTGATTTTGTGTCAAAATCTACAAAACGATTGAAAAAAAAAATTGTGGTTTTATTGAGGTCCTCTTCTAAATGGCGTCCAGCGACCTAGCGGTGGTCAACGGAACTGCAGCCGACTCACGCGACAGACAGGCAGGAAATTCATGCGCATTTAGAACTACGCCACACCTAGCTAGGCAAACTCCACATTCCAATTTATAAAATCTGAAAGCCTGCTTTCTTGTCTATTATGCTAGTACAGTTTCTGCCTCACCGACGTTCGCGATACAATTTCAACGAAGTGCTCAATATTTTGGTCATAGATAATGAATACTAGGCTTGGCGACATGAAGTTGCCGGGTCCCTGTAATTCAACGGTAAAGCATCGCGAAGCCAAATTGGTTGCTTTAATTCTGCGTAGCATCTATTTTGTTATCCTGAATTTTACATATATTATTGACAAATTATCCGTATCGAACACCAGTGTGCTTATATTTATACCCCAGTCACATGAAGATCGACAGAACGTCGCGAGTATCAAGTATTCGCCTGAAAAGCTAGCCTCTACTAGGCTCCCCAGGTCGCTGGAAAAATAGAAATTGGCCAATTTCTACTATTTTTCCAGCGACCTGGGGATTCTGGTAGAGGCTACTGAAAAGCGTCCCTACTCCCTGTCACATTTGAGCGAGGCTCGGGTAATCGCCTGAGAATACATTATGATAAATGAGCCTCCCATGACATGGCGCCACCTCTTGCACGCGGACAAGATAAGACAAAACGTTCCAAACAAAAGGGCAATCGTTCAATCAATTTTGATGTCTTAGTTGTGGGAATCTTTTGAACCATTAAATGGGCCTCAAGGACAGAATAAAAATGATCACAGATAAACCCAGCCCGAATACTACCTCAGGAGCCACAAGGTCAGAACTACTCGCTAGGTTAAAGAAGGCTACATTTACCAGCAATAGGGAATCGGGCGAAACTCGTCCGATTAGCAATCGGTATTCACTAAGTCGGTCTCCACTCGCCAGACATCTCAAAGATCTGCGACCTCGGTGCACAGCCAGCATCGGACGACTTCTAAAAATCGCCGAAGATCACTAAAAATCGCGGACTGATCGAGAAAACACAGGACGTATTATTACTGTCGAAAGTGTCATGTAGAGCTCGGAAACTCGTCACAAATGTGACGGGTTATTGAATGGCAGCGGAGTGCCCGGTTGTGTCCGCGTTCGCCGCTTTAATAGTTTTACCAAGTTTTACCAAGGAGGTAAAAAAAGGAACCTCATTGGTTTCACTATCACCAGGTCAATACAGTGGCATAATTCATGAACTCTAAAACTGCTCGCAAGAACAAGCCCATTTACCATTAGGTCCTTTCTTCCTAGCTTTATAATTATTATTAAGCCTTGTTGGGATCCCCCTATTCAGGTCCTCCTTACAGACTCACTAACGCCACCTAACAGTAAACACACCCTCGCCGCAGTGCCAAAGTCATTTGCCCTGAAGGAATACCTGAGCGCGATCGCCAGCCGGAGGTGTGTCCGAGCTAACGCAGGCCGCCAGGGGGTTTCAGGCTTCCATGGCTCAAGGATCCTCAAGGCATTATGCCCGCCGTTCTAGCGCTCTGGGTTGTAGTAGGCCCATATGGATAAGGGTAACTTCCCCAGAGCGCTAATTTATTGGCGGGCACACTGCCAACAGCCGTCGAAGAAATCGGAGCGTCCGTCCCGCGTTATGCTACGGTCACATTTCAAAACCGGCAGCTTTCGGAAACGGAAAGTACAGTATAAAAGATTCCCTGGGAGCCAGACAGGACCGGATAGCTAGCGAGTTTTGTTCGGGGACCCAAGGCAGTTAGCCCGCAGATCTTACATTAGTGCTATGGGGGAGTTTAAGTCCGAAGGAGTTATCGCTACCCTTTCCGGACGGGAGAAGGGCAGATGAACCTAATCGGGCTTAAACTCCCAGGGTGCTAATATAGGAGATCGGCGGGCCTGACTGTCTTGGGCTACCGAATAAACTGTCCTAGCTGCCCGATCCCGGCTGGCTCCCAGGGTATATAAAAGACAACAAAACACACAGAATGTAACGAAATTTTGAGGTTGGAGTATGGTATCCAGGCTATCCTTGGACCTAATCGGGCTTATACTCCCCGGGGCGCTAATAGGAGCTCGGCGGGCCTGACTGTCTTGGGCTACCGATATAAATGTCCAAGCTGCCCGCCCCCGGATGGCTCCCAGGGTATGCATTCAGGGAAGGTGCGGCATGAAGATGGCGGCTGGCTAGACTCGACTTCAGGGTCAGCGGCACAATGCGAAATACAGGAGAATCATAAAGCCTGTATCACAATTCAAGCGAACGCCGACTGAATTTGATCATGATCTTCTAGTGCTCGCCGAATTTCCACATAGCCCGAGCACCGGCTGTATTTTTCGCTGAAAATCTCAGGCCCCTTCACAAATTGGACGGGGCTCGGGCGACGTCTGTCCAACACTAATGATTATAAATTCGCCGTGAGATACTTTGGACATGGACGAAGTGAGAATCGACTAACCCGGTAAAAAGCGAATACTTAGACCAACTTTAATTTCTAAGTTGTGGGAAATATGAAGGGCATGAATAAAAAAGTAATAACATTACCAGGGAATTGCGATAGATCAATCCAAAATCTCATAAAAAGCTCAAAAATCGTCGCCGATGCCTCACTGAATTTAAAAGCAGCTTTCAGGGACCCGCGAACGTCGGCCAAACTGCTAAAAAATCGCCCTAGGCCAGCGTAATAATCGCCAGGACGCCAGTCTTTCTTCGGCCGAAAATGCCCATTTCGAGCTCACCAACACGTCGGCCGAGCTCAATTCTTGATTTGTGACTGGTGGCCGCCCCATTATGTTGCATGAGCAGTCAAGAAATGGCAGAGGTAGAATAGCAGCGTGTAGGCTGACCACCTCTCCATGTACTGTACCTAGTGCAGCCAAGAAGTTACCGGTTATGTGTCTGGTGTAAGGTTGAAAACCCACTCTACTAGACTCTAGACCTCTGGACCTATATATGCCTGTTGTAGTCGAGGCATTAACTTTGCGATGTGCAGCAAGGCGGATAAATACGTATACGCGCTTCTGGCGCGAGGCCCCGCCCCCCTAGCCACGGACAGCGGTATTTGCGTCAAGCAGACTAGATGTACATCTAGTGACTATATGGCCGACGATTGGACTCGGATGGATGGTTCGACCAGGCCCGAGTGCAGTCTTGACATTACTGGTCAGATGAAGTCCCACAGGTTCCTGGCGTCGTCAAGAAAATGGAAAATATGTGGGTGTGACGGCCCCTTATCGACCCGGCCTGTTGCTTGCTTCCCCCCAAAAATACCGGTACAAGTACGATATTCATTCTATGGTTGGCGACGTCTGACTTGACCCGACTTGTGCCTGTAGCGGGCGAGATCCGGCCACGTCAATAGGATGTGCGGTGTGATCGAGGATGACGACTGGCTCGGCCGAGACCCACGTGCGGCCAAGAAAGCTTTGAATTTTGCGGCAGATTTTATATGTCGACGGCCAACACGCCCAGATCTGTTGCCAGTACGTACTTGCGGTGGGGAATGCATGACATAAAGTTAGCAGCGACTCAACCCAGTGTTGTTGGTTCGCGCCTCTGCCGAGAAATCAAGAAAGCACGGGTTGGATGTACAGTATATACCAGTAATGGCGGAATACTCGGCCCGATCTGTGCCTGGCGCATGGCGCGGATAAGATATGTCCTCTTTTAGACCACCTACGCTGTCAATAGGGAGAAGGTTTGCCAGGGGAATTTGGCCAGCACAGGGTAATGCATTTGCCCACGAAACTGCTCTCCTGACCAATTTTTCCCCATATCTTACCGAAGTCCACTATTCATACCTCCTTCGGAAAACCTGGTGGAGGCTAGCCAAGAATTCGCGGGAGTGATGTGCAACATACGCAACATGTGTCTTGTGTTGTCAAGAAATGGCAGGGACGGTGTTCGGTATGGGGTTCGTTTGTCAAATGTCTGTTAAACCGTGATTTCGCAAAAAAAAAGTTGGGTAGGTGGTTTGGACGACGCGACCTCGACTACTGTTGGCATTGTCGCAGCCCAAACGAGGCAACCCATGAATTGTGCGACAAAAACTCAATGAAAGATTGACTGCCTATTCATTAACTTAAAACACGCGTACGTGCGATCGCTGTGACGGCATGCAGTGTTATAGATGGCGTGATATTTATGTTCGCAAAATGTAAATCAACTTTGACGTCGGGGTATCGATATTGCGTTCTATGATCGTACCGACAGCTGCTCTTTTACACTTCGGGGACAGGTCGAATGCAACATGGAAAAACAAGAAAAATTGGCCGTAATAGGCGCTTTTATATTACAGCAGCTCGATAATGTACACTAAATGTCTAGGTAGAAATTTAAGACGAATAAAATGTTCACACCTTGTCCTACAGGGAAGACGTTTCGCCTCTCACGGTTGTCTTGATTTCTCGGGGCGCCTGACGATCGGATGGACTCGATGTATCAACAGGTGTTCCTTCTCTTCTCTCCACCGGAACAGCCTGCACACGGCCGGTAGCGTCCCCTTTTTATAACATATCAGAAGAGTTGCGGTCAAAATGGGCGGAGCAACTGAACGCCTAAAGACGTGTGTTTCTCTGATTGGCTTCGGCAAAAACTTTCTTTCTACTGCAAATGTATCTTTAGGTGTGCCTTTGGTGCATCCACCAATGTAGTTGCCGGTGAGTCAGAGGTATTCAAAGGCAATGATCCGTATACAGCCAAGGATAATAGTAGCTAAGGTGTGACGCTAGCTGGAGGAATTGCATCATCCTGATCAAATTATACCACCAGGCACACCTGTGCCGAAACTTCTAGAATCATCTTTGACAAAACTTAAGACCATTGTCGGGAAATTGTGAAGGAAAGGTGGTGTTGAGAAACTCTATCGATCATTTGTGAACTCAAAACATACATTTGTTAGACTCGTAGCAAAATTGTCGCTTCCTTACATCTTTAATCGTACATGCAGAAAAAGGAAGAAAATTACTTACTGTATATTATCAATATTTACGAATCATAGATACCACCGTGTTCTAAGAATTTCCTTCAAATATTCATCATCTTGAATAAAAGACTTCCCATAGTTTGTCACCATGGATCATACATATAAAGAAGTTTATTTGCAAGTTCGTGGCCGAGGGCTAATTGTAAGTACATGATATACACATAGTGACAATGGACAGTCATAAACAATATTCTAATCTGATACTAGTGTTGGCTATTTCTAAACAGGTTGGGTTTGACTTCTTTTTTGGAAGCAGAGGGAGACGAAAGGCCCCACATATGCACACACTTACTTGCGCTCACGCCCCTTATACACGTACATTTCACTACTGACGCTGTAAACACCTATTGTACCTTTGTTTCTTTGTTCCCTTAATGTCACAGACAGGATGGCGCGATTCATACTCCATTACGTCCAATTACTGATAAAATTACAGTTCATCACTTTTCTATTGTCAGGTCATCTCTATGCATATCTTTACCACTTCGGTGCTATCAAGCTCAGGAGGTGTCATGTGAAATGACCCTGGAAAGACCTGGAATACCTTTGTTAATCTAGTACTGAATTTAAATCAATATTAACTATTAACATGATTCTGTTTGGATGAAAATGGTCAACACAAACCAATGTCAGGAGGAAGCAGCCAGTAGGTCGTTAACTTTGACAAAGAAATCAAGCAAATGTTCACATCTTGATACTTCGAAAGCCTAGCTTTGGTATTTTAGCCTTCAGGCCTTCACCCACGTACTGCACGAAAATCCGACAACAATCTATCATTGATGTGTCTGAAATGTCACTGACATGTGGATGTTGAACTTTTATCTGAAGCTGTCCTCGCTTCCCTGTGACAAAAGCTTCCCCAAAACTCTGACAAGATAGTGACGACTCTGAATGACGGCTCAGGATTATACCCATCTTTGCAAGGGCAAAGTCTCGTAACATTCCAATTCAAATATCCTGCGTATATCTTGAGCAGCAAAGCGTCCGTAAATATGCTAAAATTCTGACCAGCCTGTAACTGATTCATCATTGCCTGGCCCGCAACTAAATCTGTTTATTCATTATTTGCTTACTTATTCACTTTTGTTTTATTTAGCCAGGAAGGCCCATCTCAGTGAAAGCGGTGTAAGGTTGGCCCCAATAGCAGCATGCCCTGGAACTGCAGGGGCATCTTGGTCACATTTTCCCCACCAACATCTGCTTGGTTAGTATTTCTCATGCCCGGCAAGGTTCTATTGCCGATCACCGATACATCATTTCACAATTTATCTATGTAATCTTACGATGTTAGGGACGAGTCAACCCAGACGCCGAAATGTCTAACAGGCTGAAGACAACTTTCAAACATGTGACAGAAATAGTTGCTGTCAGTTTATTTTCCTGCACGCAGCATGTTCCTAGTGCTAGCCAAAAATCATGGTCTTACACTTGTTCACAGTTTTATAAAATGTTTATTTGATTCCAGACATATTTCGACGATCAATATAATCCTGGAAGATGTCAACAAACCACACGACCTCGCTATAATATCAGACATCGCGACGCACAAGAGGTAACAGAAAGGCTTGATATGATGTCAGGGACCACCGGTCTCATACTGAAAAAAATTAATAGACTCAACCACCACGGGAGAATAACACAAACAACAACCTAACCATATGATAAATAGGAACCACTGACGTTCTAGTTAAGCTACCCTCCTGAAAGTATAACTTTCTCGTTCTCTTATTTGTGTGTCTAGAAAGCAACCATACGTTGGGAATTTTCATATTTCATCGTAAGTCATAAACATTACCAAAACATGAATATGTTTGAAATTTGGTTTCTACCAAAGTTCCCTACCTATCACGCCCCTTATAATTAACATTTGTCACGTAGTTTTCACCGGTGACGCCGTAAACACCTATTGTAGAGATACTCCTTTTGTTCTTAATGTCACAGACAGGATGGCGCGATTCATACCTCATTACGTCCAATTACTGATAAAAATCACAGTTCATCACTTTTCTATCACCAGGTCATCTCCATTTAACTCTTCACGATTTCTGTGCTAGCAAGTTTAGGATCTTGTCAAGCGAAATGACCTTTGAATGATTTGGAATACCTCTGTTTGAATATAGACCAATATCAATTATCATCATGGTTCTGTATGAGAGGGATCTACACAAACCAATGTCAGGAGGAAGCAGTTGGTTGTTAGCTTTCACAACGCAACAAAGTAGATGTTTACATCTTGATACTCGGAACATCAAAGCCTTCACTTTGGTATTTCAGCCTTCAGGCCATAACCCGCATACTACCCGAGAATCCGACAACAATTCATCATTGATGTCAGTAAAACGTGCGAACATGTGGAGGTTAATTTATCATCTGAGTTTCATCTGAAGCTGTTTTTACTTCTTCTTTAGCTTCTGCGACCACGTATTCCTGTAGCCCGATTCTCAAGAGATAGTGGTTACATTAGGCACGACGTTCATCCGTCCATCTTTAGACAAGGGCCTTCTGAATTGCAGCCCAAGATTATACCCACATTTGCAAGGGCAAAACCTTGCATTGTCCGAATTAAACTATCCTACGTAAGCGTAACTGACCTTAGGCAGCGAAACGCGGGTAAATGTGCTAAAATTCTGAACAATTTGTAACCGCAGCTTCCTTAATGCTCTACCAGAAAGTAGAGGTAACTAATGATAAAAAACATTCCAATTGTTGAGCGCTATGCTATAATGATGAATTGAATGCCAATCTTGCATACTTAGAGACATAAGTAGCCTATTACAAGGGGTAAATGGATGAATGAATGTATGAGTGAATGAGTGAGTGAATTTAGGGCCTTTGTTGGAGCCTTTGCGGCTATGCATAGAACACGTAGGGCTATTAACTATTGCAGAAATGTTTTTGTGCTCTTATCTTCGTTTTTGTGCTCAGAACAAGTTCTAGTGCCTGAATCGTACTGTTCTGTCACGTCCAAGACTGTAATGTTCATGATTTCGTTTACCGAACGCAGTAGTTATTGTTGCTTGATTCGTCAGAAACATACCTATGAACATTATTGATGATCTCCCTCGAAGTGGTCCACTGCGCATATCACATCTGGTCATGGTCGGTTCTTGATTCCGTTGCCATTGCAGGTGCTTGATTTCGAATGCACACCTCCAGACCTGGAAAAAATGGCAGACTGTTTGTTTATTGCCGCTTGGATACAGACCTCGTTTATCTTTGGTGTAGACTGTTACCATCTGATAACGTCTCGACCTGGTAAGAAACGAAGACATTACAATTGTCATCTGACTTTCTCCATCTTACTATAGATGGATGAATAGCGTTGCCGTTGGAATACATTCCTCGTTCATCTTTGGTGTAAACTGTTGCCATTTGATGTCGTCTCGACCTGAGAACAAAGGAAACAGACAATGTCAGTTATTTCATCAGTAAATAAATAAGTGTGACATCTTATCACAGCCAGACGGACGTGATTGAGGTGATGGTATCAGCTGTATCCCAAACTTACAACTCTCAGAGATGGTGGTGGTGAAAGACGTTTGCCCAGCATAGTTTAAGGCATATATTTGTTAGACCAGTACCAAATGATGACGTTCTTGTTATTTTCAAACGTACCTTAAGACAGTAGATATAATAACATAAAATTTGAATATGATATCCAACACCATGATCATCGGCCTCAGAATGAACGTGGGAATTTGAAGTACTTCGGGAGAATAAAACAAACAACAAACCCATCATTATAAATAGTAAACCACAGTAACCACGAGCGTTCCAGCTCACCGTTCCGAAAAAGGATTTCAACCTCTTGTTTTGTGGCATAAGTTCAACTTTAGGATGGATTAATATAGATTATACGCCATATCGTAAGTCATAAACGTAAATAGTAACAATAACGGTAACTGACTAGATGAACGTTTCTCGTCACCCAGGCCAGGTTTTCAGATTCAGCTTTATTATTGCTTACTTAAAAACAGCATACGGCATGGAAAACCTCGTACCATAGCAATTTTGAATTCCGCTCAGCAATATGTAAATTACGAATTAGTTCGTAACCCGTCAGTAATAGAGAAAGGAAGATATCAAAAGCCATCTGCCCATGAAAGAATTTGTAAGCATACACAACGAATGCAATGGAAAATTAAACACATTTCATCTCAGTGAATGTCCCCGCCGATTTGATGCTGAAAGAAACACACTATTCGAAACAGTGTCCGAAATCATACCAAACTTTTCATTGTTAAAAACACACACGCAAAAGACACACTTTCTGCTAAGATAACATGACAACACAAAGCTTTAAAACACTTAACTGTTATACCAAGATCAAGATGTTAACACGCGTACGGCAAAAGTAACAATCATTACTGACTGAATTTCTAAAGAACTTCACCGCCCATCACATTACAATATAGCCCCTGACCAAAGGTTCTGCCCTTTCTGTCCAAAGCATATTGAAGATGAATTTCACTTCTTAATGGAATGTTCTAGATACGCTATTTTACGTAATGAATTATTCACATTTCTCGAATCCAGTACAGCAGATTTCAAGAGACTCGATGTTACAGACAGATTTGTATATATCTTTAGATGCCACAAATCCCATAATGCAAAGATAGGCAAATATATCAAAGACTGCTTTGCTATTAGAAAAAATAATGAAAAAAATGATTAGCCCAACTCCATTGTTATCTTATATCAAAGACTTGTGTTAGCCCTCATTATGTTGTTTAGGATGTTAAGACTTATTCTTTATACCTATCTTTGTACTTTGTGTAATATTCGTTGCCATACTTTGTACCATGTGCAAATGTCGTGCAATAAAAAAAGTTCATTCATTACTGGAGGAATCAAAATGTAAAAAAATGAACCATCAGTTCGCAGACATTGCTATAGACCAGTGTCAGAATCCAAGGTGTAAATCAAGTCTGGAAAGTGCTTCGGGAGGTTGAGTTAAGCTGTACCTTTTTTTTTTTTTTTTATTTACTAAAGTTTGGTTTATGAGTAGGTGCATGAGTGCACGATGTTACTATACAATGTATAGGATTTAATCCTCAAATGCTAAAAATTACAGTGCAACTTTGATCCAGAATGAAATCTACCAACACAGATGAGATTTGAAGTTAATGATTTTTTGTACTCTCAGTTACCACACGGGCGTTGAAGTATTTTTTATGATGACGTCATGGAAAAATACTGGTTTTACACAGCCGGAGGGTTTGCTTGGCGCCACGCCTCCACCACGAATGAATGAATGAATGAATGAATGGGTGGGTGGGTGAAAAAATACATAAATGAATGACTGAATGAATGAATGAGTGATCAAAAGAATGAAGGAACAAACGAATGAACGAATGAATGAACTAGAAAGGTAACATTTGCAAGCAAATACAGAATGTTTACCTTCACATGGTCTAGCCTAACATTTCTACTTGGATTGGAAATTGGGGAGAGAGCCATGGACAAAATTGGTTTCCTTCAACGATATGTAATCAAATGTTTAAAAAAAGCTTTGAAATCTATCAGGCCACAGCAAGTAAATTTTATGGATGACATCCTCTGCAGATTGCAAAAATAGTGCGATAGGACGAAAAAAAACAAGATGGGTGAAAAAAAAGTTGGCTACATTTTCAAAAATAGGCACCATAAAGTTGTGATGACTGTTGTAAAAAGAAATAAAGGGACAAAACATGGTATCAGAGCCAAGAAGGCATTCATTCCTGTATTTAAGACATGTACTGGTGTAGTAAAAGTGACACTAGTGTGGTAGACTGGCATCACCAACAAAGTTGGTAGCCACACTCATAGCTTCCATATTGGTTTCACTTTTACAACTATCCAATAAGTTTCATTTCTACAACTACAGTCTCGGGTACCTTGGAAGTGTCCCTTCTACAAGTACAACTATAAGGCTACAACACATTTGCTCTTCTTGGTATTTTATCGTCATGTTGACCATCCCTGCAGAAGGAAAAAATTCTTTTTTTCCTTAAATCAGGCGAAAATTAATGCGCACGCTGATGTCATCCATAAAATGTAC
>NC_049982.1:6664390-6677287 GCF_000003815.2 Branchiostoma floridae
AAACATGTCTGTATGAAACCTTAGATTCCCAGGACGTTCGCAACTTGATTGACAGGCAGCGGTTCGATCTGAGAATATGTAAATCACTGAATGCATCATAACACGAACATCATTGAAAGTAATTTCTCCTTGCCTGTCCAAAACAAACCGGGTAAAACACTAGCAACTTAAGCGGAGTAAAAAAACAAATATGGTTCAAAGTATATCATGACTTTGCACTGAACTGACTGGAATAACAAGGCATTTGCCGCGTACTTTGAGATCAAATGCGGTGCCGATCAGACGGCAAAGGTCATCATATTTAGTTTCCGGTGTTGCCATGGGCGGGAATTTTGTTCGTTGTTGTGACAAAGATGTAGAATTTTGCGCGTTCATACTCCGGAGCCTTTGGCATGAAATGAAGTTTTTACTGTCATTGAGGTACGAAGTAACAGATCGTGAACGTTGGCATGGCTTCACCGACCTTGGAATGCAACAAGCGGCGTAAACAGTCCCATTTTGTGCTTGTGCTGTGAAAGGCCACGAACTTGTAAACTCTCCCGACGCGTATAAAGCTGTATGTAGGTGAAATGTACTTAACCGTGACTCCGTTTCGTGCTTCACTTGTGAATCGGGATCAACCCAGCGCTGTGGTAACGTTACTGCATGATGAACATGGTGAACGGAAATCATGACGACGTACGATGGGGATGGAGGGCGTTCCACGTTGCGGTTTATCTTGCTTGTTCAGGTCAGTTTATTTGCGAAATAAAATCCTCAAGTCCCTCGTTTGTGTTTTGCATACCTAATATGTCTCAAATGTAAATCTGTCAGTTTGGATGACGATCTTCGTGCGTAAAAGCCGCCAATACGCAGTGACCTTGCGTGTAACGCAGAGCATGTTTTTGTGCACAATTTTTCTTGTTTACTCAAAATTTGGTTAACTATACACCAGTCCGTATTCTCTCTGTCGACGGTATGCGTTTGTTTACAAATTAGTGCGTGAGCATGCAACCTTGTAAAAACAGTTGAATCAAAAGACTAGTGCTGGCATACAATGTATGAAACCGTGCGTGTTGTCGACTTGACGTAACTCGATCGAATACAACATAGAATCATATCAATGTTTGGATAGCTTAGAGATAAGGTACAACTGGCTCGTTCAGGTTACTGAACTTAAACAAAATCAAAAATAATATTCCCAACAGACACTTAATCTTGACTTGATATATATTCATACAATTAGTGACCTACCTCTCCACACATTTCGATACTTTTGGGGTATTATATTTCCTTCTGCTGGCGCGGCGGCTTGTTCGATAGCTGCGGCGGTCGTTGACCTCGTTTCGAACAACGTTCCAAGATTCCAGAGGTGTTCTAAAGTTCGATTTTGTGTTAAAATTGCTATTTTTTTCACCCTTTTTTGCTCCATAAAATCATTATTTTGGGTCTATGTGGGCCCGAATGACCACGGTGCAGTGCCTTATGTACAGGCCTACCAGATGACTGTAGCTTTCAAGTTAATCGAAGCTCTACTTTCGGAGATATTCAGGTTTTTGAGGTGTGCGGAAAAAAAGAACGTCTGAGCAAAAACAATATGTGTACCTTCTGTGAAGGTAAACATAATTAATTAATTAATGAATTAATGAACGTGAATGCATAAATACCGTGAATGCATTTATCTAAGCTAAATAGCCATATATATATGTATATATATATCTATTGTATTCAAGTCAGCGCACAGGAAAGTTCGCGGTCTGTCTCCTCCATAATTAACCTAACATTTAGACGGTTCACACGGTACAGTCATATAAGAGCTTCGATACTAGTTACACCTGGAGTTAGATATGCAGCGCTCACTCCTACATCTCGTGACTAATACTTTGATAGTCAAATGCAAACACATGCGGAATATGTTATTGCTTGATTGAAGCAGCAAATGCCAAACGCAAACGACCCTGGGCGCACCTGGCATCTATCACCTTGATTAATTAGACCCTATTCTTCGCACAGTGACACCTCTTTTCGACAACACGCCCACCGTCACCTTTCCACCTTGCAGACTTAAGTCAGTCTTTTGTCTGTGTGCACTAGACAGAAGCGATCGGCTAATCATGGTTGGTAGAAAAGTGCCGTAGTCAAAGATGTCACATCAAATCAACTCATATGATTCTATCTCTGTTCAAACGATTCAAAACCTCACGTTCTGCTGCAGTACCAAGGCAAGCCGACTGAAGGCCTATAATCGACCTTGACCTCTCTCCTATCGGTACCCACATACATTCATTAAAATTCACCCAGACTTTCTCAAGTTATGTTTGTTACAAATATGACTACAAATATCCGAAAGCACAAACACCCACACGCACCGCGTGCGCCAAAAAAAAAAAACCATGAAGATCAATACATTATATATAGATTATACAATTTTTATTGCACAGTTTGTATCTAAATTTAGATTTGCTACAAAATAAATCTAAGTCACTTGAAAGTTGGAAGATCTGAAGAAAAAACATTTTTTGATGATTTACAAGTGGCCTCAAAAATGCAATGGCTCACATGAGGATCTTATAATTGAAGGTGTGTAGCATATGGTAAAGATTCATGTTTGAAAATATCTGTTAAAACTTAGGTCCTGAGTTCCATAGTCAGTATTTGATTGATAACAAAAGATGGTAGACCCCAAACCTATTTAGGGCTTTTGGAAATTTCTTGTCTCATCTTGTCTCCCCAATTAAGCAAACAAAGTAGTAATTCGACGGTATTTAACGTTATGAGCAAAACTACGAAAGCTTCACCCTCCTTTTTCAGCACTGGAAACCAGTGCTGAAGATGGCTTCAGCACTGGAAACCTAGTGCTGAATGTTCAGACATTGTAGAGAGCAGTTTGACATGTCATTTACTTTGTTTTATGGAAAATAACCGCTACAAAATCTAGAATTGTGTAAGATGCGTGCGCCGCATCTGACATGGTGTGGGAGGGGGGCGTATTCGGAAATTTCTTACTCTAAGAAATTTCAGGCTATTTTCGTGTAACAAACTTCTTTCAGCAAAATAGTAGCCCTCGGATGCGTTGAAAATAGAATTACCCACATTTAATTTATAATTTCGAAAGAGAAGATTCTGACCGAGCTCGACGGAGTGAGTCTGACGCGTGACGTCACGACTCCGTCAAGTAAAAGCATAATTGCGTTACTAAAAGAAACGAAACGTTCCATTAAACATACCACAGACCTGTTTTAGTTTAAAATATCTACCTTTCACATGATCTTGCCATTAAAAAAAATATTTCCATTACTACATATATGCCATGTTAATATTTTATGTTGTTTATGGTGACAATACTTTGTTTGTTCTTTCAGAAATTCAGGACACATCTACTGATAAATTTGATTACTACAGTGCACTTTGATAAAACCCTGTTGTACTGTAACAGAGCCGTTCTTAACAGCGAAACAATCCGAATAAAGTTAACATCATTCATACAGTTGTGTTATTATACAGTTCAAGTAAAATATACTCTGTGAGAACCACTGCCTTACTAAACAGTTATATAACCTAGCACTTGACCAAACTGTGCCAGAGCTGCCAACGTTGCAGACTTGGCACCCACGCTTGACCAAACTATGCCAAACAATTTTACCTACACAATATAAGTAAGCGAAAGACCAGCTTTTTTCACAAGCTCTTGTTATCCATCTATTTATTTATACATTAATTGACATTCTTCTATATCTAGATTGCAAAAAAATCTGTATGAGTTTTATGCTTTGGCAAAGTTCCATTTAAACATTTCATCATTGATAATGCAAAAAGAGGCCGTAGGACACAATTCCCCGTGAAGAATTATCATAATGGTGTTTGTGGTGTGGCTAAGGTGTTTGATACCTCTTTAACTACTGATACGCTAAATGTCAGATGTCTCCATCAAAAGAATCTTGATTATAGGTGCGAGGGCTCAAGATAAAACAAATTCTGATTACCCTTTCAGGGGATGGCCCTCCTTCTCGTAGTGACTCCCGCACTATCATGCATAGTGATGTACATTAGACATGTCGCATCATTTACCACATGGGAATTATTTTTAATGTTATTTTCGCATTAAATATGAAAGCTAGGCTCTTGTTTCGTTTACAAAATTTCCTCGTTAGTCATGCAAATTATATCCTTATTTCTTGCCAAATACGAGTACCTATTACGACGATTTGTCTACCCCTTCGTGAGTTATTCTGTTTCAAATTCCGTCACATAATCGGCCGCTGCGGTCCCAAATAAGCCGCTATGGGGCAAAACTCCTAAAAATCCACCACTCAAAAAGTAACGGCATTAGCACCTTTAGAACGTTAGAACATTTTCGGCTCCTATCCAACTATCAAACATCACTAAGATCCACCCACAGCTTCTCTAGTTATGCTGATAACATACACATTGTACATACAAACACGCGCCATGACACATACATACATACAGACAGACATACACAGCCCACTGCAGTACCGTGAGAGGCCGCCAGGAGGCCAATAATCGAATTTGACCTTGAAGTTGTTTACATTGCAGAAACACATGCGACTGCACTACAGCAAACCCGTAAAAGGAACCCTCTGGCGAAGTTGAAAAAACACAGAACAAGCTACCGGAGTGGGAGGGTGCTTTTTCACTTCTTTTCGTCAGCCCACGGGATACTACACCGCTTAGAATCACGACTGTAGCATGTCTAAAACAGGAAATACCATCAAAACCGGAAGGTGTACTGCCATATCATGGAAAGTCGCCAGGGCCAAGAGGCAAGATTGTCCTCCGTTTTGCTGACACCTACCAACATATCAAAAATCAAAATAAAGATCCACAGTTTCTCCAGTTACATGTGCCTTGTCCTCAAACAAACAAATCTGCAAACGGCACGTACCGAAAATATATGATTCTTGGCGAATATAAGAATATCCTTAACGTTATACGGATACTTCAAAACAAGGCACCTTGCAAGTGTGCTGGATCTATGGTAGGCTGAACCACGTCATATATATGATAAGTGAACGGAGCTCGTGATTAGGCTAATACACATCATTATCTACTATATAATTAAAGATCTGTTTGTCTATTGCTTCTTGCTCAGTGGCCTGTATCAGGCATTTTATATACCTCTATCTGATAATCGGGCCGAGTCTTACTGTTCTTCGCCCGACAACTTCGGGCAAGGTTATGAGCCCTCAGACTTAACACTACTCAAGGTGCACGTGCGCTTGGACGAGTCCGTCATAAAAAAATTAGGGTGAAGCACATGCTAGGCTGATACAAACTGTTTTTCATTGCCTTTTCTCAGATGACTGGTGTAGCGGGCTAGATTTTACTCCTGTCGAGGGTCTACTTACACCTCTTATAGTTCAAATGTCTCAGCTCTTCGCAATTGGCGTGGCCATGTAGCCTCCCTGAACCTGACTCTGAACTTGTTCTCACTTAAAGGTTACCCCGTGATCATGTCTAAAATTCGCTAAACTGTACTGTAAAAATTATAACATGATGAATTCGGCAAGATAGGTCTAAACCTGTCGATGCTAATAACCGCCCGGAATGTCCTGACCGCAACTATGCCGTACTTCATGCCTGTAGCTGTAACCGTCGCCACCTAGCCTCCAGGCAAGGGGTTGAATTTTGAATGGCTGTCTCTACTACAGTCGCTAGTTCAGAAATTTACTCTGATTTGAAAAAAAATGTTTCCGTCTTGTTTGGTACAGAATAACCATAACTGGCCTATATGTTCGAATAGTCAATCTAAACGTAACGTTAATAACCACTCACTGGGCAGCTATTCTCCGCATTTCGAAGTAGGTTAGCCTTCTTAGCAGGATTTTGGGCCTGGCTCGGTTTATTCATTTATTCTTACCATGAGCTGGTTTCTTTAACAGGTTGGTGTTCGCTAGAAGTTGGGAACTTAAATGATTTTCAGTAAGCCTCTAAATGAAGTCCATAAACCATTGAGGAGGAATGGCCTACCATATCAGCACACGTTCCAACATGTAACGTAAGAAACATTTGATCACATTTCTGTGAATAAGATAAAATGAACGTAACTGACCTGAGTGGTACAAAATACAGTTGTAGGTGATGCATATTCAACTCGTGAACGCACGTGGTTGCAGGTGTGTTCTACAGGTGGGATATATATCCATAAGGAAACGGCACGCCTTTCAAACCACAGAAGACCCACGTTAGGGCTACACTAGTGAACGGGCACACTCATAGCGCGCAGTCATAGTTCACGTTAACTCTTGAATCTGGGTGACATAAGGCGCTAGTGCACACGTATTGACAGTACAGAGGTTCATGGAACTTTGAGAGACAGTCTTGATTGCGAGTCCTGCGCATGACTCGTGACCCCCCATTGTAACCAACTTCTTTTCCCTGAGGATAACTTTGAATCACGGATATAATTAGCGTGGGTATAATTATTCACCTTCACCTTCACCAGTCTAACCTTCACCAACTGTTTGTCTGTAAATCATATATAGCTGGAGAAGTCCAGAATGGATTTTTACATGATATTTGGTAAGTGAAGAGGTCTTGACATATCAATTAAATAGTAAGATTCTGAACCCCTAGCGCCTCTTTGTGGTACTGCCCCAGGACATCAGGGTTTGACATATTACTTAGATTTAGATGCAAGGCGTGTCAAAAGTGGTATTCTGTCAAGACCTAACATGGAAAGGGAGTCTAGTTTGCACAGGATTTCAGTCTGATATTGAAGTATGCATTTGCACATACATGTATGATAACGTTATGCATTGGTACATATCATCAAGACATTCATTCAAAGACAAATTGTTTGACAGTCATAAAGGATGCATGAAGACACACATTTCAGTAGGATTGTATAATCGCAAGGCATCATGGAGAGGGATATTATATCATTATACAGCTTCCTAGTATAAACGTGGGTACTTTGGACCAAAAATCATTATTCTATATATATCGCGAGCCATACCATATCAAGGTACGAACAAAAGTACTTCCATCAAGTCAAACCCTTATCTTAAGTTTAATTTGATACAACCAATGTCAGCGTGAAGACAAAAACAACACGAAATCAAACCAATCCACACGTATTGATATAGGTAATTTCAAAAGACGGAAAATATTTTCCCATTTTTTTGTCAAGAACAGCACAATCATGGTTCATTGCTGTGCCTAAACTCGTACAGATGAAACATGTCTGTGTCCTCTCTGTACACGGGATGGTTCAGCACGGCGTGGTAAACTGCGTTCTGCTCCAGCGACAGCTCCCTGCTGTCCAAACGGTACTTCAGTGCTGTCCGAAAAAGCAGCTTGTCCGCCTTCGGGTTTCTCCTGCTGTACAGCATCAGGAACCACGACGTCGGCTACGCAAACAATGAAAGCAAAGATAATAGTAAGATGAAGCATTGTTACTATTGCCAGATTGGCTAAGGTTATGTTTTAGGCTTGTGCGTCCGTTTGCCCCTCTGTCTTTTTAAATGCCTTTGGACAGACAAGGGCAATCTGGTACTTTACTCACGTTAATAACTTATTTCAACAGCGCCACATACACAAAACAACAAGCTTGATAAAGGTAAAGATAGTCCTTGAAAAGTTTGTGGAAGTTATGTTAAGGGCCTTACTTTATTTGATAAGAGAGCCTTCACTGTGCGAATCAAGGGTTCGATCAACACCGGCCAATAAACAACGTCAGAACCGATGATGACGTCAAACGTCCCATGATGCTCCTGAAGAACTGACGGGTCGTCATCCCAATCCATGATGGCGGCCTGCGGTCGATCTGTGAAAGGACAATTCCACAGGGGCAAAATTATTGCTGTATATGGATCATTTAGACATTTTGGAATACCAGTTCTTCAACCTGTACTAAAAAAAAGAAGTACATCATCATTCCGTTACGGGTCGCTGTACATTATACCCCCTTCCACTAAAGACGGCACTCTCACCGCACTCTCCCTGTGACCTAGAATTTTGACAAAAAGAATTGTACAAAAAAAACTTTTACATATCTGCAGATATACCCAGCATGAAATCGAAGGTTAAGGTGGGTTCACACGTGCGTTTATATTCGTATATGTTTCTTGAATTTCTCCAGCGACCAGTGGAGTCTGGCGGAGGCTAAGAATTCCATACGGACATCATACGTCACTTGAATTTATACGCTGCCGTGTGAACCTTTACCAATTTTTACATAGATATGTTTTAGGTTGTAGTGAGAGCGCAGCGCGATCGCCGTCTAGTGGAAAGGGGAAGCCTGACTCACTGTTATCCTCTCCGAAGGTTTCCGCGATGTTCATGTCCATCAGATCCACGGCGTCCTCCACATAGTCGGTCATGACCACCCCGCTCGGGTCCTCTGACAGCGCGGCCGCCACCAGCCCGGGTAGCCCCACCCCTGCACCCACCTCCAACACCCGCCCCGCACGGACCAGCTCACGGTGCGACACCAGGTGCTGCGACAAAATCTGTGGAAGGCACAAAACCGCTCCACTGATTGCTGCTCTGGGTGCTACCTTTGTTGCACAAGTGATTTTTCAAGTTTCCGTTTTTCATGCTAGGGCAATACTTTTAAATTGGGGCAGTTAGCGGGAGCGAAAAGTACGGTATAAAAGACGACAAAACACTCAAAACGTAAAAATTAAAACAGAAAGAAAAAGCACAATTTTGCATATATTTTGAAAAGCATGTTTTATTAATTTTTTTTTCCGACTAGAAGTCCAGCCGGGCTCCGGTTTGCAAATTATTGAATATAATGTAAATTTTGGTCATTTAAGTAACGTAGCTATGCTTAAAACAGTTTCACGTAAGATAGGGGCGTTGCGATGTCGAAATGGTTTGTATTTGCAGTGGTATTTGCATCGACGCTTTGAATTCGTGGTTTGCAGGTGATTAAATAGATAAAGTAGGGCATTCGGAAGGTTTTATATTTGGCTTATTAGAAAGACTAGTATTCAGTTCTGTTGGTTACATTGGTAATACGGAATGCAACATAAAGATGGCTGTGCATGGAAGGAGTTGAAACAAAAATGCAAAATGCCAAAGAGCACCAAGGTTGTTTATTTTTATATTATAAACGCCGCTCAAAACTTGACTGTACTGTTTTATACGATGCCATCAACCCTTGCAACCTACGTAGTCTTGCTGACTTGATTATACATAATTTAGTGCTATCTCCCTATCATGTTTTAGCCTGAAACTTTTTGTATGTTGGAGACTATTAATTTCTGACCCTTGACACCTACCATAGCAGCCGGCCACACCACGAATCCGGTCTGTTGTACATTCAAATCTACAGGTGATTTTTGGTCAACAAACATAAACCAATACAAGTCAAGAAATGCAGAGAGCACGCCAACACACACACAGAGACTAACATTGTTGTAGGTACTATTAGGTGCAGTGTTTTACTACATGCTTTTTTGGTGATAGACAAGTGAGTAAATAGTGATTATTAAATCAATCATGCCTGAATTAGCATGGCATACACCCTATTCTACCTCAGGGTCGCTTTTCTATACTCTCCATGTTTTAAAAAAATACTCTTTAGGCGTTTTTATCGGACTTTCTATTTTGCACCGTTTTTTCGGTATATCGGAAAACATTAAGAAAACAGTAGAAATTAAATAGCACATTAAAAACGCCTAAAAAACGTTTTAAAAAAGCAGCCGGAGCTTGTTTGTTTCTTTGTTTGTTTGTTTGATTGTTGAGCTTAACCTCTGCTTGGAGAGTAGCTTTTCTGATCGCTTCTCCGCAGAACGAAATGGCAAGGGATGCGATCGGAGGTACGAACCGGTGCTAGAATACATGCTACCGATGGATATTACATGAATCACACATAGCTGCTAACTTCTAAATGACACAAAGATTGAGATTAACGGTTATAGCAGCTAAATTGAGAGCACCTCATAAGTTGGTTTTCCCATACATACCATCTTTTAGTCCATCTATGACTCTTCCTACCACCTTCACTTTCTCTCCAAAGGACACAGTGGTATGGCGATAACTGTAAAGAGGACATATGAATTTAACACGTGAAAGAAAACACTCATCAAACCGCTGGAATAACAGCGGAAGCTAGAAGTGGATCATGGTAAAGTCAAGTCATGCGATAGCTCTGGGGGAAACTGCCTAATTCATGGACTTAGCAAAAAAACAGCAAGTGCATAATCTTTAAAAGGTTCCGAATTACTACATTAAAGGCTACATTAATGAATACCTTTACCTTTTAGTTTTACGGTGGATAATCAAAACTGTGCCGGCAAAGATTGCATTACATTGTTTATTGATTCAGAAAAAGATGTGCATGCATGACTCACCTGGTGTCCACCATGACCCCGGGAAACATGGCAGGTCTGGTGGACTCGTGAGTCTCCTCCTGACTTGTGTGTCCGTTCCTTCCACCGTGCGGAGGCGTGGCTTCTATAACTTTGTTCAATTCTTTCCTTCTCTCCAACGCATCTTGAGTTGAACACATTGCGGGACACACAGGTTCGAGTTTCTTACCAGGGGAGAAGATAAGAATTGTAATTACATGTAGTTGGCATAATTACATCTCGGAGATGATGAAAGCATTTTATTTCATACAAAATTGTAGTTCAGTTCAGTTCGTCATATCCTCTGTGATTTGTCACCAGTCCCTACTAGTACGTCCCTGCCGCGAGTATGACCGTCTGCGAAGTGCGTCATCCTGAAGTCCTGCTTCCTCCTGAAGTAACAGTTACCTGTAATCTTCTTAATAAGTGGCAAAGAAGGACGACCACGTATACGACTCTCATGCGGTGTATGTATATACAAATGATTTGACTTGCATTACAGGTAGACTCTTCTACATTTCCTAAGACTAAGACGCACGCTATTGTAACTATAATCAATACTAAAACGAGTTATAGATGGTACATGGGTCGTTTCCAACGTAATAATACATATTCCAACGCAGACATTTAACGTAGTCCTGTGCAAGTGAGGGATACTGGATACTGTTAAAGGCCCTTGAATATGTCAAAACGTGATTTGGCACAGAAACGCAGAAACGAGAGTCCCACTGACACATACACGTACCGACACTAGTGTGTTCCCTACAGATCCATGGCTGTTCCCATTTACTTCTCCGCCTCGCCCTCCATCGATCCAGTCTTCTTCATCGGGAATAAGCCAGCTGAAGATGACGTCATCGTCGTCATGGCAACCGAAATCGTCCATGTCCTGCTTAACTAGCTGCTTTGACTGAAATGACGATAATCGTTTGTGGTTAAAAGATTGTACCCGGTAAAAGACGTTTTGTATACATAAAGGACCCCCTTCCATTGGATGGAGATCGTTGAGCGACTTTATAAGTTTAACATGATTGAAGGCGTTAATTTAAAAGTGTATGAATAAATAAATAAATAAAGTGTATGAATAAATAAATAAATAAATATGATTTAAGTTTAAAAGGCAATCACACACAAACACAAACACACACACACTGACACACACACACACACACACATACACACGCGCGCGCACGTTCACACACACACACACATACATGTATATATCACACACACACACACGCGCGCGCACGTTCACACACACACGCGCGCGTACGTTCACACACACACACACAAATATATCACACAAACAGACGCACACACACACACACACACGCACACACACACACACACACGTGTCACACACACGCAGACGCAGATCTTATATTCACAATGTGCTATACCGTACTTGTTCTAGCTGTCTGTGAACAGATTGCTAGATTCGTGTTCACCATAATTGTTCTAGTGACGTCATCGCCTATAAGGGTCCTATAATTGGTCCTCTTATACATTATCGGCTAGCCTAGCGCCTCTACCAGGCCTTCCTACATGGAATATGGATCGAGAATGCCGCAAAAAGGGGAATTGATGACCCAGACAGACAATCCGCCGGGTCCGCCAAATCGGCTACGGTAATAAACCAAACTCCCTTGGCAAAGTATCAAGCCTATGATAGCGTCTGGGCGGTCCAACCGGTTATAGTGCCCACTCCCCTGGCAAAGTATTCTCCCATAGCCAGCGTACTTAGTCTGTTGGACTAGTCAAGGGCCCTAATAAATTGTTGTGCCAAAGGTCGCGTGTGACTTGTTTCGTCCATTCTCCTCTGTCCTGGTGCACTGATCATAGTGACTCACCTTTACTACCTGTGGGAACGGAGACCGCGTGAGAACCTTTGTACTTTCGCAGTCCGTTGTCGATATAAGACGATACAGGTCACTAATATCTTAATCGACATTCTAGGCCGTTTTTCCAAAAAATAATAAAACCTTCCTTTACAAACACCCTCCCTCCCTAAAACGGATGGCCAAGGTAAGAGCATACCTCTGTAAATTCAGTTTTTGTCGACATCTGGCCCTGTCTGGTGGAGGGGCGGACTCTCTGGCTACGTTCCAAAATTCGGTGAGATGTAAATCCTCATTAACAGCTGTTTGATCAAAACAGGTTCAGACAGTGTAACTCTAACCGTCCGACTGGGTAGGGAGGGACAGATGCCGATCCTCCTTCCCACAAGGCAGTGGTTGCAAATACACAACAAACGTTTCAGCCCGGCTTCCACCCTTTGACCGCCACGTAACGATTTCTCGAAGTTTGCTTTTGTGCTAACAGGAACCAGACAGGTCCGGTTTGGCTGATTTCCTGGGGAAAAAGGCGGGAATTTTAAAAGATTGTGTGTTTAAACGGCGGCTCTAGTGGAGTTTCCTTTCCCTTTGTGGATATCATAAAGTTTTCTGCAGCATTAACATATTTGAGGCACTAGTGAAGGATAGACTATATCATACATTATTTACCATCATCACTCCGAGCTGTAACCATTTTAGATACCCCACAATACATTTTTACTAAAATCACACAGCCTACTCATTATGCAAAACATGGGAGA
>NC_049982.1:6679282-6697484 GCF_000003815.2 Branchiostoma floridae
ATCTACGTGTTACGGCGTCATAACCAACGTGGAACGGGGCCTTCTGATTGGTCCGCGGCGCCTGGCTATATGATAATGTACAACAATGTATTTGTACGGCTCGAGTATCGGATATACAGTAATGGTATGTATTGACCCAGTAGCCAGAGATCATGACAATAACACATCATAGACTAATGCAAGTATTACATGACTCTGTCACACATACCACAACAAATACATGTTTTCAAGAGTTAAACATGCAACTGTCACATCTATGATCTATTCAACAAACCTCTCTAGATCTGTAGTACTTGATTTACATGTTTTGTTCATAGACTGATCTGTGAAATGAATTGCTAACACATAACACACTGGATAGACATGTACATGAAACTAATGCACTGTTACATAAAAGCATTTTTAGGGTTCATTTTGGTAATACAGATTTTGTACAGACTGATCCTCAAACACCAAATTCATATCAAATATACAACGTCAATGCCAGTACACCTAAACACCACAAAGGATCATGTGTTTTGATGTGTTGAGAAACTGCAGAAAGCTGTCAAACCTGCATGTTGAAAACTGGGTTGCAAACAATGATTTAGACAAACTGCTGTTGATTATCATTTTTTTCTCTAGTGTATATAATTGAGCAATCAATTTTTGTGTGGAACAAAGTATTGTTAATGTTAATTGTTGCTGCTTTGTATACCGCATGTGTCTTCTTGAAAGTCTTTGGTGACTCTTTCAACATTCAAACATCTTTTTTCCTCATCAGCAATCCTCCCATAGATAACATTCAGCACCAGTGTCAATAATTGAGAAGTACAATGTATACGGCATAATCACCACATAGATAATCATAAAACTATCACCAGTCTTCCTGAACTGCAACTGTGTACAATTGGTCCATATTTTTTCATACACGTACATGTAAGATGCATTAGCTACACTCTCCACTGCAAACAACATTATATTGCATAGATATCTGCAGTTATATCTTAAGGCTTTCGTCACATTTCCAAACCGGGGCCCGGCCGGGATGTTTTAAGAAACAAAAAATTAAAATGTATCCCTAGAAATGTGCACAAATCATGTCCATGAATGTTACTTTGACATTTTGTGTATTTGTATCTTTTATATCATTATTTTTGCTCACGAAAGCTACCCGGCCAGGCCCCGATTTGGAAATGTGACCTAAGCCTAACTTGAATAGCAGCAGAACTTAAGGCCCCCAAGTGTTAGGTGAGCAGACTTGCAACATGATTAGTTTACACCTTCTTATAATGATATCAATACTCAAATATAATGGAGAAGCTTTTATGACATCTAAATGTAACTGGACTAACATAATTCCCATCAAAAGTCTAAAGATATCCTCAATGTTCTTGAAATATACGTTCCTAAATATCCACAGGGTGCACCTGAAGGGTGCTACGCTAGAGATTTTGCAAACTGATGCAGATATACGTAACTTAGCAGTTAACGTGGGTTCACATTTTTCCATGTGCCAACCTACATCTGCTGTTTCTAAAAACGGGGCGTTAAGTGATATTCTAATATCCCTAAATACACCCTTTTTAGAAACAAATAAAAGTTGTAGGACAGTGGTTTCAAACTGCATCATTTTGAAAATTGTAGATTTGAAATCAATGTGAGTTGACTTGATATTCCTGCATACATCGGATAGAAGTTACCCTGTGGATAAAGGTGAACTTTAGCGTTACATATATCGTGACACATTTTATTGAGTCTAGGTGGAGCAATAGAATGTGTCACGAAACCAATTCTGACTTGTAACAGCACCAAAGAAAGTCTCACTGACAGTGTTAACAATACAAAACTGTCAGTGACAATTTTTACACTTTTTCAAGCCATGGTGTTGTGACCTAGACTCCATCCTCCATAGTTAAGGCTAGCTTGTTCTGTTTGCTTGCTATCTAACCTCTACCAGGCTTACTACAGGGGTCGTAGAATTCGGAAAAAAAATTGGGAAATTCCTCAGCCAACCAACTCCTCTGGTAGCTAAACTTCCCTGGCTTTTCTCCCTACAATAGCGAGCGTAGTCAGTCTGGTAGAGACACTAAGAAACAACCCAGCCATAACTACAGAGGTTGGTACCCAATCAACTGCATCCTGGAACTTAAAGTTACCATAACTGCTCAGGTCTCTTCACTGTTGACTGTAAATGTAAAGCGTTTACAAGCGGGTGTTGTGGATTGGTTCCTGGTATCCCTCGTTGTCGAAACCGAGGTCCGTCATCGGCACACCTGTCACCACCGAGGGGCGGGGTATCGCCATGGAAGCAGGGTGGGTCATCGCCAGCATCTTAGAGGGGTCTCCATGACTGTAGTCTGTAGATGGAATAACAATTTGTTAGATTAATCTTTTTATTTAGTACCAAATGGCATCAGATTCTGAGATGCAGCTCAGAAAAATGATAATCCACACACTCTGTGTTAAGTGTTTTCGCAGTATTACACGTAGTCTTAAAATGATTCCAATAATTTTTACATGTGATAAAAGCAAAATAAAAGCAGCATCTTGGGAAGAGTTACAAACTCTTGTCTTCACCAACACCCAACAACTGTATACTACTGATGTTAAATCACTTTTTGTACCAGGTCCTGCTGTTTTACATCATTTAGACACACTGCATATGTCTGAGATACCATTTGTCTGATATGCATTTAAGTCCGTGGGGATTAATTGCTTTTGCAGTAGCAGGAAAATGAATTGTTCGCAGTGGTTTTAAGTCGTGCCATAGACTGTAGTCACATACCGTAACGGAAAAATGTTCGTGGTGGTTTTAAGTTCGCGGTGAAGTGGTCACCGCGGAAAATGATGAACATTTCTGCATTTGCAGTATTGAGATCAAAAAACTTAGAAGTCTTCCAGGGTTCAGAGTAAAAAGTGACATAGAGACATAGTCTGTTCACAGCCTTTCTTTTCCATCTCAACTGTCACTAAACCCTGTCCCCATGTCATCTTTTCCATCCTCAAGTTCTGAAGAGTTTACTAACAGTTAACTCACCAGGAGGGTACTCAGTGTCCTTTGCCCGACACTTGGGCAGTTTGTCCTCGGGGGTCTCCAGGACCCAGCCGTGTCCGTAGCTCTCCTGGGGGTACGCTGGCTCGCCGTGCTTCGGGATGTCCAGGCCTGGGGGAGACAATTGGATATTAACTTAGTATACTGTGTTGTTCAACTTTAACTTAGTATACTGTGTTGTTCAACGGCGTTTGGTGCAAGCAACGACTTTGCCAACTTCAAAATGATTTAAAACTTGTTTTTTCTCCATTGATTGCAGCTTATTAATATCATTACAAAAGCAGCACTAAAATAACACTTATCAGATGACCATGGACAGTTATAATAAATGTAGTAACATTATAAAAACTTGCGGGAGACGGAAGGATTCAGTCGGATTAACAAAAATAAACAAAAGCTACCACTTTCACATTGTACTGTTACGTCGATGTAGGTTAGACATCCAGGTAATAAGATATGCCAAAAATAGTTACTCAAGCAACTGGATATGGTTTTGAAACGGCCAGACGTTTCGGATAGATGAAACGTCTGACGCCATATATGAGAGAATATACAATCCCACCCTCAACAGAAAAGGGAGGCTACGTATGGAACTTTCCGGCACTTGGGACATAGCACTACCCCCCCCCCCCCACCAAAAAAACTTTTAGCTCCTGTAACTAAAACAACAGGAGCGAATTGACTCATTTGCATTAACTGTGTCTTAGCCTTGATATCCTTTGAAATCCAAATTGTCTTCAGCTTGACTTTGGCTTAGCTTTGTTTTCTTTGGAATCCAAATTGTCTTCAGTCTGAATTGTCTTACAACAGAACCTTTCCTATTGGACATCTGAAATTGTCTTCATTCATAGTTAGAGTATAAAAGACCTGTTTCTTCCAGATCTCTTGTGTCACTAACGAAGGATAGTGGATTCTATCCGAAACGCCTGACCGTTTCAAAACCATATCCAGTTGCTTGAGTAACTATTTTTGGCGTACATTGTACTGTTATTATAACAGGGGCCTTGGAACTTAACACCCCTATAATCCCTATATATACTGTTGACATTCTGCAAAATTTAGAAGTTTACTTCAATGTATCACGCTAAATTTAAGTTAACGTTACGTTGCCATAAACCTTAAATGTTTACCTTAAATCTATGTTTTCCTAATAATACATGACTTCTCTACATTAAACAAGAGCAGTACATTTGATAATATGTATTATGTAGAATGAAATGGCTGATAGCATTTTACAGATCAAGAAAATATTCAAGCTAGCCTCAGTGTTGTGTAACTTGGCGGTCACATAGGTCGTGTTATCCTTGTAGGATCGCTAACTTCGGCCATTTTGGAGGACTGAGCCATGCACTACTGTCCTGCAAAGTTCAACAGTCTTGTTGCACAAACGGCTGTGCCGGATCCATGTCGGTGGTTGGTTCTGTCACAACCTGTTTCAAAATCGTATGACGATCGTAGGAATTTGTGATTTTGCCCTTAATTATGACCACATTAGAAGAACTGTCAGCTGTTGAAGACGTTACCTTTCTCCTCGATCTCTGGGTCGACCCTGAGCACACCTGCCAAGCGGAGGAACCCGAACATGGTGGTGGTGATGAGGCCTGTCCACACAGCGATGGCTATCCCACCCAGAATGTTCCACCCTAAACCCTGGGGAGGAAGAAAGCTTTTAGTTACAACTGTACAAGGTGTAACACATATATGTGTTGTTGAACCATATGATATGATGTCACACAAATTTACAGAAGGCATTGCTTTGAACACACCAAATCTAAGGCAAAAGTGGCATCGAAAGATCTCAGCTTGTTTTGCAATGTGACATGTTGAGAAGCAACTACAAAAAAGCTCACACTCTGTTTAACTCTTAACTGGTCTGCATGCTCTTTTACGTTAGGCGTAGGCAGCCTATTTTTATTTCCCGTAATTTGTAGGGAAAACCATCTTATCTACGTAATTCGTAGCGAGGCGAACAAATTTAGCATAATTGCCTTCCCTGATTCAGCGTAAATCATTGTCGGGACCCCCCCCCCCCCATGCAGACATCCCTACTTGACACCAGATTAAGCTAGCCCATTCACTTTTTAGTCAAGCAGAAGTCATCTATAAAATGAAGTTAGTGCAACCGCACAACATTTATTGTCCTCAAATTTAAACAAGTACATGGCTTTGTGAAGCATTCATTTGAAAACCTACCTTAAAAGCCATGGCAGAGCCTCCAGATGTGATGATGCCTCCCTCGGTGGCAAAGATGGGAACTGCGATCACTCCCCAGAAACCTCCTCCGAAGTGAACTGTGGAGGAAAATGTGTTGAATAAAAAAATTAATTTTCCATCACGCTGTTAAAGACATATGTATGTACAATATATACGATGTACATTTAGTGGCTATGTGCTGTAGTACTGAACAAAAACTACCATGTCAAAATATCATTCACCTTCATTGGTACGCGTCAAATTATAACCTTTCCTAGTGACAAGGTGATCTCCTGGTCCTTGTGGCCACTTTATGGTAATCCTATCTAGTAACTGTTATTAATTATTAACATCAATATATTTTTCCAATTGACCCATTATAACACTAAGACTAAGTTTAAAGAATCGTGTCCATACAAACAACCCTACACCTGTCTACTCTGTGAAATGATTTCTTATAGTTCCTTGGGTGAAAACATCGTCAACTGTAGATTAACATTGAAGGGACAGAAACGTCACAAATTTCTGGGGAAACCAGCATAATGAATTCAATTTAAATTGAAGTTCCATCTCACCAGCCACAGCATCCAGGGGGTCATCGACCTTCAGGACCTTGAGGATCAGCTGACTCCATCCGCAGTAGGCGACGCCCGCCACGACACCGATGATGCAGGCGGCCCAGGGGTACACGTTGTTACAACCTGCACAGATCGCAACCTGGGGGGGAGATGTTGGATTTTAAGTGCTGTGACAGGGTTTTTTTTTCTACAGAGGGGAACAATTAAGGGCCCTTACCCAGGGGAACAGATTCTCTGACAAGCATAAATTTGATCTGACTGACCAGGGATGCTACGAAGCTGCACTTGAATTTGTTTGTTGATCAAGAGTAAAATCATGGATCCATCTGTGAGGCAAAATCAGAGTTTCGTCTAATAAAAAATTGCAAGGTCAAAATTGTCAGGCAACTGAAAAAATTGCGGGAGCGATGTGGATGGGGCGTTTGCCCCTTCCACTGTTTTTATAGAATTTACAGTTAAGATGCTGGGCAATTCTATTAGGCATCCTGAGGGGCATGAGACCTCTTTGAAAGTGATTCCTTCCCTAAGGATGCCATAGAATGCCCTTTTTAGGATTCCCTAGAATACCCTTGTGGGGTTCGCTTAAAAGGCTGGGCTGTCTACCAGGCCAGGCTACCTGGCCTGTCTACCTGGCCTGGCTATCACGTCAGGCTACTCAGATCCCCCCATTCATAGCCCCATCATGTGGCACTCAGCCCAAATAGCTGATTGACAGGCATAGTAATTGCTAATCTTCAACCCTGTTAGTGCCCTGGGGTTGGCCTGTCCACTGGCTGGACCCTTCGGGAATGTGTCTGGGAGGCCTTCCTTGCAGCTGTCAGGAACACATTCAAGTACTGTACCAGTACTGTGTTCGGTAAATGCTTTAGGGTGTTAGACCTAGAAACCAGAGGTCCTGGGTTCAAATCCTTTGACATGTCACAAAATCTGTGCTGTTAACAGTACTTTCCCCACTCCAACTTGTACATGTACAAGGGGGTTGGAGAGATTATTGGCAGTGGAAGGAGAGGATTGGGCTCTGTCCTGGACACAAAAATTGTACAGTGGATAACAATCCACAGCCTCAAAAATGCTATGTGACTACAAGGAGGTACATGTAATTATACCCCCCCTTGGTCAGTACAAGTTTAGCTTTACAGTGAGCAAGTGATTTATGCTCTCCCTTCTTGTTGCACAAGCTGAGATAGTTTCTTTTCTAGAAGATAGATATTCAATAAAGAAACAAATTTCTGTTGTTGGCAAGCCCATTCTTACACACACACACACACACACACACACTACACACACACACTTACACACCCACAAACATAAACACAGTGCTGGTACTAGCCTGGATTCCATACCCCAACCTCAAGATATATCTTTCGTGTTGGGGTCTGGCAACATGGCTGTAGAAAGGTTCTCGAAGGCCCGTTGATCAGTGGGAGGAGAACCTAGGATTGATGACCACTCTCACCACAGGTAGCCAGCTACAACACACCACAGTTGGTCAGCAGGCTATCACAGTAGCGAATCAGCTACGTTATGGATTCAAAAAGTACAGTTGGGGGTCTTTAACCAATCATGGCAGGGGTGTAATTACCTCCTGCTGATCCTGTGTTGTTCTATTGGTGGGGTTTTTTGCCCACTATAAGGTGCAAAATTGAGAAGAGTTCTTATGTCATCCTGCCAGACCCCTGCACGATAGATACTTGAGATCGGGCTGGGGTTTGGTAACCAGGCTATGCTGGTACTTGTGTTCCTGACATGCTGCAAGCAAGGCCTCCCAGACACATTCCCGAAGGGCCCGGCCAGTGGTGGACAGGGCAACCTTGGGTCACTGGCACTAGCAGGGTTGGAGATCAGCAATTACTATGCCTGTCAATCAGCTATTTTGGCTGAGTGCCATATGATGGGGCTATGAATGGGGGGATCTGAGTAGCCTGACGTGATAGCCAGGCCAGGTAGACAGGCCAGGTAGCCTGGCCTGGTAGACAGCCCAGCCTTTTAAGCAAACCCTACCCTTGTGGTATGCCAATTGTCAACAGACAAGTCAAAAACAATTATCTCCGGTCACCTAATGAGGTTCAAGTGGTATCAACTAGACAACCACATTAAATGTCAACAAGTGTGCATGTGATACAACCAAGATCAGTCTTGCCCTGCAAGTTGTCATGACAAGAGTGTGATTAATGTGCTGTTTGCAGACAGTCTGGCATAAAACGTGATGTGCATTTACTTAGGGGCATTTCTTGGACAAAATGCACTTATCTAGGAACCAGTTAGGTGGCGCTGTGGGACAAGTTTCGTCTGACTACCATGATTGGCATTACTGTAAATGCATCAATTTGTTGCAGTTTGCCTGGAGTTAATTTTGCTGTAGGGCTAAAGTGGTTTGAATTTGCAGTTGAAACCAAGTAGGTGGGCAGAACACAGTCAGAACAAGCATTTTTGGTGAAGAGGATTTATCATGAAGACTGCCCTTGGGAAACCACCAGTACTGAAAATCTACTGTTAAGTACTGGCCGACTACTGTTTAGTACTGAAAAATCTACTGTCTATCTACTGAATAGTAACTATATAGTACTGTCAATATCTACTAATTATTCACACTTTATGCAAATTTCCAGTACTGACGTAGTAGAAAAACAGTAAATACTCAGTGGAAAATCAGTAAATGATCAGTAGATACTTATTGGGGAAACAGTAGATGAGTACTAAATATCTACTGACACACAGTAGATGACTACTAAATATCTACTGACACACAGTAGATGACTACTAAATATCTACTGACACACAGTAGATGACTACTAAATATCTACTGACACATAGTAGATGACTACTAAATATCTACTGACACACAGTAGATGACTACTAAATATCCACTGACACATAGTAAATATCTACTGACACTGACTACGAAATATCTACTGACACACAGTAAATCCAAGAATTGTAAACAATATGACCCTCAAGCATTCATGGAGAACACAGAACATGTGCAAGTACTCAGCACAAAAGCAGAAAATGGACATTAGCAGTAATTACATCATTTAACTTAAGAAGTAATTTCTTATCAAGTGTTACATGTATGCACATTGATAAGATACTAAGTATAATGTTCAAATAATCCATGCTTGATACAAGATCAAATTGACTTTGGCTTAGAGAATGGGGGGTAAACACTCAGTCAATCATTTTACTCTCTCTGATACATGCTGTTGCATTTACTATTCACATTTAACTTATCATTTCACTCAGTATGCTGTGCCTTGTTCAATGTATAAATTTGTCTAAATAACTGCAGTTACAGTATATGAACAACGAAGGTCATTCTGCTGGGGGGAGGGGGGCAGAAGTGGACTCATAAATTGTTGCAGCCGGTAATTGGACAATGATACATGTAATTATAAATTTGTTGAAACAATCAATGTCTGATTCAATTAACACTGGCTGGGGAGGGGGTATAAACTTTGAACTGGTGAAACAGAACCTGGGCACCAACCAGGTGCAGAAGCTGCCTGTAACATCCAACAATTCTCACCAACCTGGAGACACTCTCTGCAACAACCTGCTCAAGGTCAGGCATGCATGGGGGAGGGGGGCAGAAGTGGACTCATTGTTACAGTATATGGACTTCAAGGTCATTCTGGGGGGAGGGCGGCAGAAGTGGACTCATTGTTACTGTGTATGAACTTCAAGGTCACTCTGAGGGGAGGGGGGTGGGTGGGCGGAAGTAGTCTCATTGTTACAGTATATGTTACATGTCATGTATCAATTTGTCCAAACAATCATTAATTAATGTCTGATTTCAATTGACACTGGCTGGGGAGGGGGGGGATATTAAACTTTGAAGTAACTTACTTTTTTGCTAAATTTTCCTACCTTTATGTTTTGCTATAATCTTCACAGCATCTCCTTTTCATTTTTACCATAATCTTCATTACCATTAACTTCAAAACTGTCTTGGAGTTTTTATAGATAAAGTTTACACACAGAGAGACAAGCAGACATCTTACCCTGGCTGGCTCCATCTCCAAAATGGAGCCAAAATGCAACTGACATTTGAAGTACAAATGGACCAATCACAGATTGACAATTTAAAGACTGTGATTGGTCAAAAGATATCAGTAGATGTCCAGTAGTGATCTGATTGGTCGATAACTCAGTAGATGGCCAGTAGTTGAACAGTAGATGTCAGTAGTGATCTGATTGGTCAAACTATTCAGTAGATGGCAAGTAGTAGAACAGTAGAATTTTAGTACTGTTCTGACAGTAAAAGAACAGTAGATAGAGGCGTAGTACTTGTCAGTAGTGGTTCAGTAGGACAGTAGAAGTCGATTTACTGAAAATCTACTAAAATTCTACTGTTAGTAGTCAATCAGTACTTAACAGTAGAGTTTCAGTACTGATGGTTTGCCAAGGGTGCAAACGAACATTAAACCATCATAAAAATTTCAATATTTCTAGTATACTGAACTAGACCTGAATGACAAGTTAAAGGATCTGGCCCTTGCCTGAGGGAAAATGGCTTTTCTTTCACTGGGGTTGGTACCTGTACAGAACATCTAATGAATAGAACTTATGAATGGGTTTCTATCATGGGTGAACTTGATAAAGGACAGTTAAGCCCTAATTCCTGATCCCCAAGTTCAACACCCACCATGCCAGTCAGTGCTCCGTTCAGCGTGGTGAGCAGACTCCAGTGCAGATCTCCCAGCAGCCCCACACGCTTGATCACCATGGCGATCAGGCCAGCACTGGAACCTGGGGGAGGGGGGGGGGTGGGGGGGCAGGAAAATAATGTTCAGGTTATAATATTTTTCAGATTGTAAGTCATCTTGATGACAGGTACAGTTACTTCAAGGTGCTCTTCTCATACTAAGTGCTAGGTGGTGCTTCTGCAACAAGCATCTACAGGCTTACTACTTTTCTGACAGAGCTGAGCTGGACACCAAGAACTCTGAGTAACAGTTGGATATTACTTACATTGTTGTTGAACGTTAACTGACACAAGCAATTCCGACTTCAAAATGATTCAAACTGTTTTCTTTTCTCCATTGCTAATGCAGCATATTAATACTATTACAAAATCAGCACTAAATAAAGTAACATTTATCTGATTGCCATGGGCAATTAGGATAAATATAGTAATATTATAAAACCTTGCACAAAAGCACAAAAGGTAAATGTAATTACATCATCTGTCTATGGGCCAATCATCTGAGGGCTGGCAAATTTTCCTTATGAAGTTTTAAATACAGGGTGTCTTTTTTTTTGTTATAGACACTAACACAAGATCAGGATGATGTGATGTGGAGCAGTTAACCAAGGCATATTTAGAAATTTATAGTCTTTATTAAGTTTTAGACTGTCACAGTTAACTATTCTGTAATTGTGTTGAGAGCGCTTTTTCCGTGACTCACCAGAGATGATAGTGTTAGTGATGGCCAGTGCAACGACGACCCCGTCCCCAGGGTTGGAGATGGCGCCCTGGGATCCGCCATTAAACGCCAGGAAACCAAAGAACAGGATAAAGGCACCAAGGGCAGCCAGCTATAAGCAGGGGAAGAATTATCACATCTATTCACACATGGCAAAATAACAAATTGTAAAGAATAAAGTATTTCCAAAAAGCACACTATTTAGTTAAGAAGTCTTTGTTTTAACTCAATGCTGAAATTCTTTTTTATTCTGATTAATCAATCTTCACAGCCACAGCCAACTATGTGTCATAGTCATCATACATCCTTCTTGCATCATTTCCTGGGCATAAAAGAGCATCTTGACTAGGACTGTCTCCAACTTAAATTTTTTCCATCCAACTCATTGTTCGGGAGCCCATGTTGTTGATTTTCCTGGTAAAAGATGTCATTTTAAGCTTATGCATATGTCCTTTTTGGAACGGATGGGGTAAAATCATTTTCCATCCAAACATGCAAATTTCCGCCCCAGGACGGAAGGAGTCATGGGTCCTGGAGACAGCCATGATCTTTAGACACAATCACAATACAATCAAGTACAATCAATGTAGTAAAAAGCACTGCTTCAGGGACAGTTACAGTTGTAAGATGCGTGTAAAATTAACATGCAATATTCAAGAAAGCACTACAATTGTTACATGTAACTTACAGGGACAGTGTGGCCAGAGATCTGGACAGGTTTCCCGTGCTGGAAGCGCCCAATCCTGGGTCCGACCACGGAGGCACCAGCCAAGGCTGCCGTGCCACCAAGAATGTGTACCACACCACTCCCCGCAAAGTCCTGCAGATGATACATAAGAATGTCAAATATTCCACTGTGTTGCTGGTATAAACAGCAAATAATGACAATATATAATGATTTTTCTACCGTGACTTTTTATAAAGATAAGATTTAAGTACACTGCCTGAGCCTTCAGAGCCCACCGGCCCACCCTCAACAGAGACGGAGGGTGACATAGACTTCCTGTTACTTATGACATCCACCTACAAAAGTCGGCGTGTTCCGATCATCACTGCTGGAGATAGAAGGGTCACTCATCAAAGGTTGATGGAGTTCGCCCAATAATTTAGAGGGGTAGTCCCTATAGTCTTAATTCCAATGTTGGAAGTAAAATGTTCATTTTTCTATAACATGTTAATTTGTCTTTTGGGACTATAACACCCCTCCTTAATAAAACATTGTAAAATTCGTATATATCCCAGTGATTTTTTTCACATACAATCCCCACCTTTAATAGAGAAAACAAACTTATTTATGAACTATCAAAACATTACCTGGAAGGAGAGTCCAGTCCCTACACCTGTGAGGAGCCACCCCTTGGGGTCCCAGGCCCAGTGAGCAGCCACAGGGTACACCACACCTGCAATGGAATTTGCATCATAATTACTTCCTCATTCTTCTTCTTCTTTGTGTCCTTTGTCATCCTGTCAGACAATCAGTTCAGAATGAGATGGACTCGGCGATGTGTGACCAGGCGCAGGCTCAGACTGCCACAAGTTGAGCATATAAAAGCAGTTTGTCTCTTTTGCCTTTTAGCAGCCCCCTTCATCTCCATGTCATTTTCAAGTATTGCCCCATATTATGACTTTTTAAAAGAAAGAACGTCTGAAGGGACAAAATGCTGAGTCCTAACTATTAAAGTGTATTTTGTCTGATTCTGAGCATCAATGTGGCCTGCAGGCTGATTAACTTTTAATATTAGGTCTTCGAGAAACCAAGTGATTGAAAGTAATTGCTTTTTTTGTTGCCTTACTTGTAATTTGGTTTATTGATGGTTACAGAAACAAACATTACATTGTTTGTTACCAGTAGTACTGTAATCTCAAAGTTATCAATTTATGTGTTAAGATTAACAATTAGGCTTTAGTTGACTGGCACTAGATATAATACTGGAATTACAAATATATCAATCTGTGTAAAATTTAATTCTTCTTTTTGACTCCTTCTAGAAAAAAAACCTACCAGTGAGCACAGCACAGTACACCAGGTAAGCGCTAAACTCTGTCCTCTCCGCCATGGCTCCAGACACGATCGTCGAAGCGGTAGCCGCGAACACAAAGTGGAAGAACCAATGGGCGTACTGCGATCCCTCGATGCCCTCCAGGAAGAAGTGGCCATGTCCAATGAAGAGGTTGCTGGGTGTGCCAAAAGCGAAGGCGTAGCCGACTGCCCAGTATGAGATGGCTCCAATACCTGTGGGGTTATCAAAAGGTTAAGCTATGTGGCATAGATTTTTGTTGCACAGATTTTCCTTCTAGAAAGAGGTATTTTTACCTATATTAGATAACAGTAGAGTTGAATTGTTACCTGCATTAGATCATAGTAGAGTTGAATCAGGACAGGATGAGTTGTTGAACTTCCTGCCCATTTGTTTAAGGCCAATGAACTTTTATCTGATAAAAGCTCTTTGAACAGACTAACAAGTGGCAGTGGCAATCTTTCTGTCTTGTCTGTCAAGTAAGTAAGTGGCAATTTTCCAATACTAGAAATAAAACGTCTAGACCCTCAGTGCTTATGCCATTTAGATTTCTTAAGAACCATCAAATGAACATTGACCCTTAATATTGCATATAAATCTTAGATGGTAAGTTCCAGCAATACTTTAAAAAAAAGTTGTACAGCAAATCAATCACTCTCCACTAACACTGCATTATGGGCTGATAAAATAAAAACTCCAAACAGTAAAAGAAATTAATTCGTTTACTTACAGACATCCAGGATGTTCTTGAGCAGGATGTTTGTGGTGTTCTTACTCCTGACGGATCCAGCCTCAAGGAATGCAAAACCAGCCTGCATAACTGGAAAGGGCAAAGAAAACATGTCAGGGCCATCATTTCTATACTACACAATCTGTGTAAGGTGCATAGGTGGTCAATGACCCTGCCCCTTGGACTAACAATTGGTGAGTTTGGAGCTAGGGGGATTTTGATGGTACAGTGGTCAACCTTTTAATACTATATACATGTAAGTTACTTGTCTGTCTTCTCTGTCATGCAGTGGAAGATTAGCTAAGCTGTTCATTGAGTTTATATGACCAGCTAGAGTGGTTGAGATCACTTTCATTAAAATTTTTTTTTTTTTAATTTCACCAAATCTTTTACACTAATGCCTTAATGATATAAATGCATTATATAGAATTTCCTGAATTAAGGGTCCCTCCATCAACCTCCAATGCAGACTACACTTCAGAAAGTGTGTGCAGGGACATGCTTGGCATTTCCAAGCAGGTGGTGCCTTACATGATGACATCACCACAGACAAGACTGTCTAACACCTGGCAACTATAAATGATTTTTCCTGCATGAAAAGGTGTGTCTCTACAAGACTCCATAAGTTAACGTCTCTCCAGTTACTTTGGTTATGTAAATGAGGTCACAGAGATGACATCATTGTAGACAGGGGTCACATGATTCTTGCTTAGTCAGCGCATCCAAGTCACTCGTTCGTGTCCCTTGGTCACTAACTGGCACAGCAAGTCCACAAACTGGCTATAAACCCCTCTGGCCTAATCATCTGCATTATCTTGTATTAGGACAATTTCTACCTCCAGTACTAGTACTATTTTAGTATGTACTGGCTGATAGCAAGGAGGTTGAAAAGGAGAACTAGAAAAGATTGGTGCACATTACTCACATGAAGAGACTTGAGACAAAATGACAGGTTTATTTAATAGACCTGTATTGACGAAGTCCACAAAGAAGGTTACATGAGCAATGAACAGACCAGTTGCAGACAGCTCACAATGCCACTCCCAGTATGTCCAGTATGCGGAAGTTCCAGGGGCAATTTGGATGCAGCAGACCATATAAAAATCTATGTATTCGTCAATGCTAGACCAAGAAGACTTTAAAGCTTTTAGTTTTAAACTTAAAGCTCCTTGACAGGACATAATTCTAAAATAAACCAATAAAAATTGACAATTCTGATGAAATCATTTTGAATTCTTGCCTTGAATTCATTTGTGCTCAAGGGTTTTAACTGTCATACATTTTCTTCCAAGAAAGGGAGCAGGTGTATTTCGCTCCATTTTCTTTGTTTAAAAACACAAAAGGGCTTTGCAGTAGTTATCGGCAATCCAAAACCCATGAGAATGGAAATTAAATTTGATCATATCATATTCTATGTGAGCAAATCAGTTTACTTGTAAAGCAACTTTCTGAGTCACTACCCAGCCAAAAAAGGCTAAAACTTTATTGCACCAGGAATTGTCTGTGCAGCTATGTAATAGATAGATGATGGGCGTGGCTTGATTGTGTAAAAATAGGGGTTGCCCCACCCACGGGCCCACAAGGGGATTCCTTTAACACCCAAGGCGAATTTCTTTCACTGTATTTTCTTTTTCAACAAAGGCATGTTGTCTTGAATGGAGTTATGGGCTACTTGCTTACTTACTTGCTTAAGACGAGTCCTTCTGGTCTCGAGCGATGATAGCATTCCATATGTCTCTGTCAGTCATAGCTTGATGTAGGTTGTCAACTCCAAGGCCAGTGTCTTTCCTGAGCATGTCTAAGTATGTTGCTGTCGGCCTACCTGGCCTCCTCTTACCATGCCTGGGCGTCCAGAGTACCAGGTCAGCAACTATTTCCTTGCTCCTAAGGCAGTGTCCCGCAAACTTTAATCTCCTAGTTCGAATCTTGTCGGACAGCTTTGGTATGCCAGCATACAAGTCCTTGTTAGTGATATGCTGTGACCAGTGGACGTTGAGAGCAGTTCTCAGCAACCTCGTATAACATCCGTCCAACTGCTTTTCCAGCTTTGTGGTGAGTGTCCACGACTCGCACCCATACAGGAGTACCGATTCGACAGTCGAGAGGAAGAGCCTCACTTTCAGTTCACGTGAGAGGTTTGATCTCCAGATCTTCTTTAACTTGTTGCAGGCAAGCCAGGCTGCTGCTTTTCTTGCTGTTATGTCCTTTGCTGAACTCTCCATTCTGGACCCCAGGTATTTAAAATCCTTTACCTCCTCTAGGGTACACCCATCACCTGTTTTGAGGCAGTATGGGGTCGGTATGTTGAAAGTCATGTACTTAGTTTTCCCAGCATTCATGCGGAGTCCAACCTTGCCCACAGAACTCTCCACACACCCAAGCAGTTCCTGTGCTTGCTGGATTGCCTCTGATAGCAGCGCTATGTCATCAGCGAAATCCATGTCAGTGACTACCTTTGGGCCAATCCTTCTGCTTCTCCTCCTCTCTACTTGCAGACCAAGTTCTTCCTCCCTACCCTCCACAGCCGTCCTTAGTGCGTAGTCAAGGACAATCACAAACAGATATGGAGCGAGTGTATCCCCTTGCAGCACCCCAGCATACAACTCAAAAAGCTCGGTTTCACCATCAGGGGAGATGACTTTTGCCTTTGTGTCCTTGTACATGCTGGCTATGGCTTCCACTAGCTGATCAGGTATACCATATGCCCTGAGAATCTTCAGCATCTTGCCTCTGTGAATAGTATCGAAGGCTTTCTTGAAGTCTATAAATGTAATTATTGCAGTTAAATTATATGACTTGATGCCTTCGATAAGCCTACGAATTGCAAGAATGTGCCCTACCGTAGACCTCCCCACCCTGAATCCGTTTTGGTTCCGCCTCAGGTGTTTATCCAGTACTGGTCTTATTCTGTTGAGGATCATTCTGTTGTATGTCTTGGCAACAATAGAGCTCAAGCTAATGCCGCGGTAGTTCTCTGTGAGTCTGAGGTTCCCAGCTTTGGGTATGGGTACAATATTTAGAGTGCTCCATTGCTCTGGCTTTTCCCCTTCCAGCAGTGCTTTGTTACAGAAATCAAGGATAATCTCGTCGAGGTCCTTGCATCTTTTCAACACCTCAGGTGGTATTCCATCCTCACCACTACTTTTCCCTTCCACCAGTGATTTCCTTGCCATTTCATATTCTTCAATGTCAAAAGGGCCTTCCTTTATACCAAGATCTCCCAAGATAGTTGGGATTTCCTCTTCCTCGCATGTTATTTCTGGGGGATTACCAAGGAGGTTTTTAAAGTGATTGTACCAGCTCTGTACACGTTCTTCCTGTGAGTTTCCTTCCAGCTGACTTTTCTTTGTCGCTTCCCTGTTTGTTATCTCATTTATCAGCTTCCAGCTCTGCCCATGTTTGCTGTTTTCGTGTGTCCTTTCTATCTCCTGGATCTTTTGTAAGAGATCTTCCTCTGCGACCCTTGTATATGTTTCCTCAAGTCTCCTTCTGGCTCTTTTAAGCTCTTGCCTGTTCTTCTCTTGTGTGTTCTCCACAAAGACTTCATACCTTCTATTGACCTCATCCCTAGCCTGTGACACTCTTGGATCACTGGAGTATTTTGCTGTCTTTTCCCGTTTCTTAATTGGGATTGTTTTCTCCGCAGCTCCCTCATTTGCTGCTATAAACCTCCCATATCGCTCTGTTGCGGTTTCATTTTCTTCCTGAAGGGGTTGAAATCTGTTGCGTACTTCTATGGCATATTGCTGCTGCAGAACTTCACTCCTCCTAAGAGCTCCCCAGTCATACTGCTTCCTCCTCGGTAAACTTTTCTTCTTCCTCAGACTGAGCCTTACTCGAGCTGACACTATTCTGTGGTCCGAGCCCACACTAGCGAATGTGTTATACGCCTCCACGTTCAGCATGCTGTTTTGCCACTTCTTTCTGATCAGTATGTAATCCAACTGGTATCTGTTTCCACCTGGGCTCATGTAAGTCCACAATTTCCCAGCTTTCTTCTGGAAACGCGTGCTGGAGATGATAAGACCTTGCTCTTTTGACAACTCTAGTAGTAGCTTACCATTTCTGTTCGTTTCGCTGTGGAAAGTATACTTTGCCTCCTCAGATCCTATCCTAGCATTAAAGTCTCCCACAACCATTAGCACGTTGTGTGCTGGGATAGACTGTATTGCTCTCCTAAGGCTGTCATAGTGCTCGTTTGTAGTTCTTCATCTACGACATTG
>NC_049982.1:6697584-6699447 GCF_000003815.2 Branchiostoma floridae
ACGTACTATTATTGTTGTAGCTGGATTTCCCTGGAAGTTTGCAATCAGTATGCGCTCGTTGAATGGAGTCACCTTTGCCAGTGAGTTGTACGCTTTGGGACTTAGCAGTATACCCACTCCTCCAACAGTTGCACCAGACCGATTTCTACTTGCAGATGTAGTTATCAGCATGTTGCCATGTATGCTTTCATACCGGACCTCTTCCTCATGTGCTATACGATGTTCCTGTATTCCCAGTGCATCAATGTCATATAAAGCCAAGTTAGTCGACAGTTCCTCCCTGCGTTGTGCCTCCCTGATTGTCCTTACATTCAGTGTTGATATTGTTGTTATGGATCTACAGTTCACCATCCTATTCCCTCTGCTGGAGCTATAATCAAGCCTACCCCTTCCTTGCAGATTTGGAGGTAAGCCATCCTGTGATTCCTGGGAATCTAGCTCCACAGGCAGGGTTCGATTAGGGACTTCAACCCTAGTGTTGTATTGGTTTGCCATCATAACTTTTCTGTTGCTAAATAAATACTGTGGTCGCAGCTCCTACAGCATGGTTTTCCTTCTGTGTTTTCCTTCACATAGTCCAGTGGGCTACAGTAGTCTTGAATCCCAAGGCAAGGGCTAAAACTTTGCAAATTCTAGATTACAGCATGATTTTTACACAGATATATTTCCATAACATTTCTATGGACATTATAATGGACATTATAATAAATTTCATGTACTACAAAAGTCGTCCTTTGACTTGCAATTCACTTTCCGCAATTTCCCGTACTTTAACATTTTGCAAATTCAGGACGGTCGATATGCAAACAGGTCAGCTGGATTGTCCTACTATCTCCGGCAAGCAGTCTCAGGTTTGGCTTCGGAGTCTTTTATGCTTTTTTATCGGGCTTTCTATTTAAAAATAATGTTAAAAACAAAATTGAAGTGCTTATAGATAGCTTTAATTTGAAATTCAGGTCCACGATCGCGACACAGATGACTCGACAATTCAAATCAAACTCAAAATATTTTGATTCCGCCTCACCCAGCCCAGATGGTGTCTCATTAAAAAGCGCGCGTTCCCCCCAAACAAAACATCAGGCGCATCGAATCGATCGAACAAACATATGCTAAAATCCACATTTTAGACTATGAATTTATAAACATCAAAACATGTGTCATATGACGCTACTACAACGTAAATAACTGTAAATCTTGTATAGGAATAAATAAATGACGCAAGGAAAATATAACGTTACGCATATTTTCTGTACTTACGAAAGACGAAACATCCCATCATCAGAAGGAAAAACTCGTCAGAATTCCCGAGCAGGGCGCTCAGCTGTTGTTCCACGGAAAGTTCCGGCGCCTCGGTGGCGTTGGTTGTGTTGTCAGGCATTTTTGCTGCGAGATGTGTCTTCTGTGTGCGCCCAAGGTGCTCCGTAAAGTGAGGAAACAAAGTTGTGGTGCGACGTGTAGTGTATGTGTCGGGTTATGTCTTTTGTTATGGGTCGCTTAGGAATGGTCCACTTTTAACTCGAGGGGGCAAAACTATTCTTAGCATTTTAGATACTCTCGAATTATTTCATATATCCAAGAAAACATTTAATTATACAAAATATTTAGTTTTGTTATCTCCATATGTAGTTTTTAGCATTGAATGTAAAAGGATATGATACAAAACAACTTAAAAATATTTCTGACCCCTTTATAATGGACTCAACCAGTTGGCGCGAAAAATCGAAGTGATGAAACCTGAGACGAGACAGGCCTGAGGCGGTGCCGCGGTGTTCACGTGAAGGAATCGTGATCACGCGCTGAACACGTGCTAAGGGCAGACTGAGCCAATTGTAAGGACGGGAATTTTTCGTACAAAGAAAGCAC
>NC_049982.1:6699547-6842749 GCF_000003815.2 Branchiostoma floridae
AAAAGTGCACACAGCCAACACAAATCCAACGCTGTCTGTTTTGAAAAACTGTAAAAAGAACAAAAAGAAAATGACAACTATTTTGCAAGATATACCCAAATGGCGGTGCCATTGGAAAATACTAAAATACGGAGTCTTTCGATCTTCTCCGTCCCTTTGCTTTGGGGCCCTTCTCTTAAAAGATCTAAAAGGTCTAGAAACACTCGAAATGCTCCAATTAAATGACAATTTGATCTTTATTTGCATGTCCTTGCCCATATGGGCTAAATGCAGTAACGTTAGTTACGTCATAAAACGTTTCTGTAAAAAATCTTTACAGTGTCAGTGGGAGAGACAGAACAACTAAGGCTATGCTACACTATAAGTACATCTATCTAGTTTATTAAACTTGTTCTCAATAGCCTCCTTAGTATTTAAAAGTAGGCTCAAGTTGCGAGTCTGGCCTTTTTCTGATTGGTTTATTGAACCAATGGGGCTATACAATTGACTCGGAAGGACGTTTAACTACATTTTTTGCCACTCGACCATACCATGATGTATTAAATGCAACGAGACAGAATAAATAGTGCTGCCACAGGTTTAGTCTCACAGAACTGACTGAACATGCCATGGATTTTCGATCATTTTGAACTGTAACGTTACGGTTCAGTAACGTTAAATGTCCGACAGGGCAGTGCCATGGTTGGATCGACACGCTCAGTGGCTTTGCCAAGTGAAAGGTAAGTACAAAGCTGCATACCTGTGCAGCGGTCCAACTCCTATATCCTATCACTACGAACTAGTAGGACCCTAGTAGGCATAGGACCAATGACATTCTGAAGACAAACTCATGTAACGTTATATAAATTATAAGTCAGGGTTGAGATTGCGATTTGAATCGTCCTAGAGCTAGAGATCCCGATAGGAACCCTCTGTCGATTTCGTTGGTAACGTTACATGGTATGATACTATGAATGTATTAGGGCGGTTTTAAAATTTACTAAGCTCCTTGAAGTAAGTTGTAAGAGCAGTCCTGACTTCTAAGTACAAGTAACGTAAGGTTACCAGTTTACGTGCAGTACCAGTTTACGGTCACTTATGAGCGGGTGCAGACTTCGAGGTGAATTGCAAGAAAAAGAAAACTCTTGAGCACTGGAAAGCAGTAACGTTACGTCTATATGATCTATGTGTCTGTGTCTTATTTATCATAACGTTATAAAGCTAATAACCCTGAAATCAGCGATGTTGCCTGGGTTGACCATTGTATTGACTTGGTGCAGTCAGCGATGTTGCCTGGGTTGACTTGGTGCAGTTTAATTCAATTCTTATGAAATAAAGTCCTGGCTGTCTTTAATTTATGGGATATCTTTAAATTTACAGATATACAGACTCTGATCGGGATAGAATCGTCCGGATAGCGTAATAGAATGATAGGGTCAATAGAATTTCACAATTAAACCTTCTAGTGGCAACGAAGGCCGGGTCGTGACGTATTCACCTGTCGTCCTTCTGTCGACCTACTTTTTCTTCTACCAGTTGCTTTTGGCTCACGGCTGTTTTGCGACCTTTTTTCCGTATCTTTTGTGTTTTCTCTCTCTTCAGAAGACACGATTATCGAAAGCACCCTCCGTAGTTTGAATTGTTCGCTAAGGCTACAGCAACTAAATTTTATGGATGACATCCTCTTCAGACTGCAAAAATAGTGAGATAGGGCGAAAAAAAAACAAGATGGGTACAAAAAAACAAGATGGCTACATTTTCAACATAGACACCATAAACATTGTAACAAGAATTAAAGGGACAAAACATGGTATCACAGCCAAGAACTTGAAGAAGGAATTCATTCCTGTATTCAAGACATGTACTGGTGTAGTAAAAGTGACACTACAGTGTGGTAGACTGAGATCACTAACAAAGTTGGTAACTACACTCATGTCCATATTGGTGTCATTTTTACAACTATCCAGCTAGTTTCACTTCTACAACTACAGTCCTGGGTACCTCGCAAGTGTCACTTCTACAAGTAACAAGTTACAATCATTAGGTTACAACACAACATATTTGCTCATTTTTTTAATTTTTCGTCATGTTGACCGTCTCCAAAGAAGAAAAAAATTCTTGTTTTTTTTCTGAAATCAGGCGAAAATTAATGAGTGCGCGGATGTCATCCATAAGATTTACTTGCTGCGGCCTAACTTCTTCTTGTAGCGCAAGCCCACAGTCATGTTCATTCGTTCGTCAGTTACCTTCATTTATGACCGTCATTAATTTACTCACTCCTTTATTCAGTCGTTGTACCGTTCATTCACTCCCTCATTCGTTAGTTTCTTCATTCATTCGCCTATTCATTCCTTCGTTTGCTCATTCGCCAGAAGAAGAAGATCAGCCTTCACTGATTTTATGGCTAGCGGAGTGATACAGATACCGTAGCAGTGGTGCGGCAGTAGTGCGGCGGTCGAGGATTCCCGCGAATTTTTGACAGCTTGCTAGCAGGCGACCGTTCGTCTGCTGCTTGCCACGTTTCTCCTCTTCTCCCTCCCACAAATACAGACAAGCGGTTCTGAGATTTTGTAATGCTACAAGTCTTTTGATCAAGGCTAGACTCCGTTGATTTCTCACTGAACTCTTGAGAAGGGTAACGTTATATAAACGTTACTAGAAAGAAGGATAGTCACCGCTCATCATGGTTGCCAAGATGTCGTCTGCTACAGCTCGGTTCTTTGCCACGATTATTCTGTTTCCGGTAGTTCTGCTACATTTCAGAAGATGCCATGCTGCATGGAGGTATTTCGTATTTAATGCTACAAATCACTTCAATTAGTTACCTTTTACAGAATAAATTGAAGAAATAGTTTCTCTTTTTCCTTTGACTCAAAGTTTGAGCAATCCTACACTTTTGTGGGGAGGGGGGCGGCCAAGGGAAACCCTGGCACCAGTGACCAGTTTCTTTGTGAGGTCATCTCTGGAGTCTCTAGAGAAATACTAGTAGTAGACGTACAACAAGAACAACAACAACAAGAATTTCTGATATTGAAAAGCAGTTAAAGATCTGAATCTGTATACTGTACAGTATTCGACAGGTAAACACAATTGAAACGTCCAGGAAGTGTTAACGTGTTAACTGTTGGGTTGGCGGAAACGGCTGCCCGGTCGGTCGGCGGAAACCCCTGCCCGGTCCGGTGCGGAGGTTGGTTTGGGGGGTTTCGAGTATTGCATACAGCAAAGTAAGGTATCTAGTGCAGCTGTGCCTCTTTGCAACAGAAAGCATTAATATTGTAATCTCAATGTTAAACATTATCTCATCGTAGAATAAATGTATACAAAACCGTGTCGAAATTTTGGACGGGGTTTTGGTTGGAAAATGGCTGGTAGTATTCTGTATCTGAATTACGACGAGCGTAATCGTGTACATGCTGTAAATCCGATGGTAATTGCGGCCGTATTTACGGGGCGCTATCACGTGGAGAGCGGCCGGTAATATTAAGAATATTCATCTTTTGAATACCATGTAGACGGGATATTAATGAGGACATAATTAATTATTAATCTAACAGCCTGAAACTGCAATTCTTTGATTGATCACTATACTATATTCTCCCATGTCGGAAATGAAGAAACTCGCAGATAATAAAGATTTAACCAAGGATTTAACAAATGTGTTCGTGGTCAAAGCACTAAAAGTCAGCAGAATCCCATCCTGTCTCAGATCGGCAGAGCGGCTAGAGCCCAAATAACACGATGCAGCGATAAACAACGTGGCCATGGTCTGCTCGAGAAAATTTTTTAATCAGCAATTATATATTAATCTTCAACACGAATGACTCATACTCTGATCAATGCCCACATCTTATTTGTCTAAAGCTATTCCGAAGAGCAAGTACTGGTCAAGTAATCATAAAGTTTACTACTGTCCCCTATTAGAAGCGCCTCACACATATCTGCGTGTCTACACACGCTACGTATTTTGGGGTCAACGACCTAATGTGCGCCGCATGGAATGCCGAAAACCTCCGATGAATTACACAATCCAATCAATCCAACAAACAGTTTTCTTATTTCAGAGTATTTAAATATAAAACTTACTAGTGTTGGGGATAATATTTTCGCAAAAAGAAATCAAGGCGCTAATCAGTTCTTAGCCCATGGCTACTTCCCCTCAGCCAATGAGAAGCCCCCATTTTCTGTTGATATATCCACATAGTATGGTGCTACGAAAAAAAGTGTGCTGCTATTTCATGCAAATGAGGAAAAAAGTGTGATGATATCAAAAAACAGTGGTGATTTCAGCCTGAAAAGTATGGGTGATATACGCATGTGACCCGTTCTGACCAATCCTCGCTTACCTTTGAGACCTTCTTCTGGGACCAGAATAGTGTCATGTGATAACTGACCAATCCTATGCTTGATTTCTAATTGCCCAGAGGAATATGAGCAGACTTTCTGTCTCCAGGCACCTTGCCCGGAAAGGTCTTGACAAGATTAATGACCTTGTGTTGTTACAGGCTGACACTGTCTGTCACAGCTTTTCAAACAATAACAAGAAAGATTGTGGACTTTTAGGACAAAATAAAGTAACATTTTGTAAAGCTGATGAACTAGAAAAGCTTTGGGGAAGTATGCCATGGGCTAAGTTAGTTACCCCATGGCCTTCGTCTCGTTTTCTGTGTATATCACCAGTCCCGCCACCTCGGGGATCTCTAGTCTCCCCGAGGGCGAAGCCTCAGTGGGCGGGCCTGGTGATATACACAGAAACCTCGCCCCGCCCATGGGGTAACTATTACTTACGGTGAGGACACGCGGCTCATTATCGACCTTATAAGCGCTAATGAGCTGGCATCACCGAAATCTGGTGTTTACCGTAAACGTGTATAAGATCAAAATTACGCCGTTATTACGGTAGTTACGGTATTGTTTACGATGTTAGTGCTACTGTTCAACGTAAGGTCAGCCTACACGAGAAATGCACCTGAATTACTGTTGCGACAGCAAGCCATGTTGTTTACATTTGGTACACTCGAAACCCCCAAAACCAACCTTCGGACCGGACTGGGCAGCGGTTTCCGCCGACCGACCGGGCAGCCGTTTCCGCCAACCCGTTAACTGTTTTTATTTTAGGAAGAAGATACAAAGTGAACTTAATGATAAGTTGTTTTACATTTCTGCAGGTACTCCTGGACCAGTTCCCTGACTCCGACTGAAGGCTTCACCACCAGGAATCCTGTGTGTAATGGTTATTTTTCTTACTTGTTACCAGGGTTGTAGCCAGCTTTCGTCCTTTGACAGAATTTAATTGCAGCTGAGGACGGAAAAAAATTTTGCCCATTCTGTCCTCAGTCTGTGATGGACAAAAATCCGTAAAGTAAAAATGTAAAGATATAAAAAAACCTGAAACCCTTGTGTAACTCTTCACCAATTCAGATGCCATTAAATAACTTAAAGTCTATCAGCAAAATTTACACCTCACAATGCAGAAAATAGCATTTCCCGGGGTCTAGATTTAAAACTTTTTAGGGACCCTGGACCCCTCTAGAAACGTCACGCGGCACTTGATAGGATTTCCATTAAAAATCAAGGGGACGGAACATTATTTCAGGCTGGCTACAACCCTGCTTGTGACATCAAATTTGAACAAAAACAATGCACTCAAGGAGTTCTCATCAACCCTTGATGCACTCTAATGTAATTTGCTTTTTGAGAATTTCAGTACCAGAATATACTGCTAGGGGGCCCAAAATCACCAGGGGGAGGGGGGGTTAATAACCACCAACATACCCAAATTTATACAAATGGAACGAGGTTAATCATCTTCCCGGAGCAAGTAACCCTTTTTACCTTTAACATTAATAAAATTTTCCATCTAAAATTTCCACTGTCCTTCCTGTCACAAATGCATGGTTCTGAATTATATCATGCATGAATTGTAACATTCTTTCTTAGGATCTCCCATCGCCACTAAGATTAATAATAGTTGGGCATAGCTAGTTGGTGTAAAGTAGTAAGAGAGATAGAAATAAGGAAGGAAAACGATCACGCCACCCATGTTGGTTTATGTTGTATTTAGTTAGAATAACACCCCTGTGTTATGTTGGTTCGGTCCTAGAGTTAGTCCGACCACCGACTCCTACTCGTACTGTATCACCATGTTGGAATAAAGCTCCTCAATATAGTTGCATGCCCAAGAGTCGTTCCCTTATACGTTATAGCGATCCTTGTCCATACTGGCGTGGTGGCAGCGTCGGGTGTTTCAGAACCCACAAATCGCTCCGAAAAGTGCTTCGAAAACGCTGCAAATCAGTTCAAGGATTCGCACCTACAGCGTCCGGAGAGCACACCAAATTTACGCAACGACTCCTTCAAACCAGCCATGGCACTGTGGATTTCTTGACAGCTGGAAAGGCGATCTTCCAGTCCTAGCGATCCTTGTCCATACTGGCGCATGAAAGGTACAAAGCTTAAGGTATGTCAGAGTATGTGACCACTTTGACACTCAGAGAAGATATCATTGTCTCCCTCCTTTATGTCAGATCATGGTGGAACATCTTGAGACTGTGTCTGATCTCCAGTGGAAGGTAGAACCAGCTTGCCATGTCACACCAAAAGGGTAAGCCACCAGACTTAGCCATATTTGTCAAAACTTTATGTCTAGTGAGCAATGAAACAACTTTATTTCATTCATTTTAAGTTGTTAAGCATTTGTGTCTAGGGCTGCTCAACTAAAACTGCCCAGCTAACCATGGACACCAGCAAAAGGATTGAGCCTGCGGTCACTACAGAGGATGATAGTTGGTACTCAGGCTAGCCCAACTAACCTGTGGCTGTTACATGTACAAAGGGCCAGCCCTAATTTCCAGGCAGATTTGCCAGTGGCCTAAGATAGTTTCAAGTTTCAAAGCTGGCCAAGGAGTATAGCTGAGAAAGGGAGTCAGCCTGGAGTTTACTCTAGCCCTAGAGACAGTGACAAAGACAGTAATGTTACATCTGTACATACAACGATGACAACAAAACTGCTTAGCAGATAGCACACTTTTTCCATATAACATTGAGGTCCTTTTTAGGTGTAGCTGAGAAAGAAAGTATAGTGTAGTCTAGAAATACCTTGCATGAAAATTTCGATTTGCCAGTACTGCAAGAGTATTCTGTCTCAGTTTTCAATGGATCATACAGCATTTAAGTAATGAACAGAGCCTACCCGGTATATCACAACCAAAATGGTTTGTACCTAATTTTACCTATCACTAATCTCTTACACAGGTCACAGGGTGCTTCCATCCGGTGTAGCAGCCCGGGAAGGTACGCTGTCTATCCTGATGTGGCTGGGGTAAGTTACTAGTACATGTGCTTATTTGAATATTTGTCAAAGGTAGTTCGCCAGCCTTGTATCCAACCATATTATAGCTTCCGAGTCTTTTCTGTCCTCTCCACAAATACTATTTGCGGAGAGTACAGAAAAGACTCGGGAGCTATAGTACGGTCGGATACCAGGCTAGTAGGTTGCACCTATTAAACAGTAACAATATCAGTAAGTGGATAACAAAGTTCTTTGTACACAACCAGATGTTCTTCTTACCTATCTGGCATCCCAGTAAATGACAGTTGCTTTCACCAGGGTAACAATGACAGGCTCTACTAATCCCACTGCAGCTAGCTATTGTATATAGGTGTTGGTGTGTCTTCATTTGAAGAATACCATCTCGAAAGTGACTAATAATGTACTTATTGTTCATTCCACATTGGGCATATATTCCAATAACTTTTGTTTAAGGATCAATACAAATTTACAATAATAATATCGGTAATGTCATTTCATCACCTAGCATCCCATTTGTGACTGATTGTTCATAACTTTTGACTTCTTTAAACTCTTAAATTTTACAATTATTGCACCAGGTAAGTAGGGTAGGTAGTCAACGTACATATAAAATACAACACGGTGTATTCCGCATCACCCTCGGTCCCAGCCCGACCGCGGGTCGATTTACTCGAAGAGAGCCTGTGTGATACGCCTTTCAAACCTGTGCGATACGGAAGCGTACGGCCCGGTCCGGAACACCCGAACGCTTTCACGTCACAGGTATGACATAACGGGTTATACCACACTGTCAGGGTTGTGCCACCCCTTACGGGGTGACATAACTTATTTTGGTGCCAGGTCTCCCGTCCCAGTGAATGTTTGCACTACACAATACTTTTTTTAGGCAGGTGCTACAGATGACAACACACTCCATATGCAGGTGTTGGACAGTCCCAGCTGCTACAGGTGGTACTTGACACCTGTTAACAGGTGAGTTAGTGCACCTGTAGCATCTTTGTGCATTGAACTTCAACATATAGTTTCCATTCTTGTGAGTAAATACTGTCTGATAACTCACTGGAGCTAAAGTCTAGCTATTTGATTCTAGTGTCATTATAGATTTATATTTTGGTCTTGATGATACCCCACATAATTCATGTTGTTTAATACTTTTTAGGACAGTGTCATTGAACTATGTTATATTGCAAGGTTTGCTCTGTCATTTACTTGGGAAAGAGAGACCATTAAATGTATGGTTTCCTCTTTATCTTTCTTCAATAACTTGACTTACAAATGTAGCTCTTTTTGTTCAGGACGGCAGCTGTACCTGACTCCAGTGGTGAAACGGTAGGCTCTTTCAAAGTACTTTAAGTACACTGTACTTCTTTTTGAATGTCTCCACATGGTACTTGTTGATATTGGTGGTATCTCCCTAACTTAAACTTATCTGACGGAGTAGTATGCAGTATAAAGTTAGCCTGAGTATCATCCACTGTAATGACTGCTTGCTCAATACATTTGCTTGCTTGCTAAGCAAGGAAAAGACTTGAGCCAGCGGTAACTATGGAGGATGGCACTCAGGCATTTATAAAGTATAGTGGACTCCAGGAGTCTAACTGAGGGATAACTGTGGTACAATAGAAGTCGGTTAGCTGAGGAATGAGTATAAAGTTAGCCTGAGTATCATCCTCTGTAGTGACCGCTGGCTCTATACTTTTGCTTGCAAACCAAGGAAAAGACTTGAGCCAGCGGTAACTATGGAGGATGGCACTCAGGGTAGCATAAAGAAGAGTGGACTCCAGGAGTCTAACTGAGGGATAACTGCAGTCAAATAGATGTCGGTTAGCTGAGGAATGAGTCCACTCCACATGATGCTTAAACTTGACTCGTTATTGTGTTTCCACCAGTGGCTGCTCCATGTGTGGGTTGTAGATGACAGACATGCCAGCCTGAGGGAGCTGAACAACACGGCACAGGAGCCTTCTGAGGCAAGGATGTCTTCTGTCTTCAGCTATATAAATATGGATGCATGAATGAGAGAATGTATGTGTGGATGGATGGATGGACGGACGGACGGACGGAATTATTATTAAGGTGTCATATGTTTAAATGGCTATGCAAATATTAGCCTGAAGCAATACTAAAGTAGTTCATTGTAGTATAGATATTGTGACAGTTGTAGTTGCAATATAAATGTGATGTGGTGATAAAAGATGACCGTATCTTGAAACAATGTTCTTGTAAGTTATAGGTTGTTTTTACATGACATACGCACTTATATATAGTATTTACAGTTTTATCCTGCTTATTCATCATGACTTGCTTGTCTATCTCCAGGCCTTGAGCTATCATATCTAGATTAGAATACAATTAGAAAATTTCAAAAATATTTCTAGTATTCAGCCCAGTTGACTGAGCTGTCCTGGAGAAAGAAACAGCACCCTGAGGTCAGACAGCTGCACAGCTCGCATGTACAGCATGTGCTGTCCAAGGGGACAGCATACAACAGAAATAGCAGGTTGGTGTAAAAGATGTAAAAAAAGGATGTTCTTTACAAAATGAAGTACATGATATGGCACTACATTGTCCATAGCAAATGACTTTGTCCTCTCAAAACAAGTCTCAGTGAATCTATAAGTCTTAGTCTTTTCTATGTATAACATTTATTATGTGATTAATGACATTGTGTAATATGGGATGCATATTATTTGTTTGACAGACTCGTGATTTTTGCATAAGAGAAAAATATTGTAATAAATCATCTATTATGTTATGTTATGTTTGTAGATGGGCGGATACTATTACTAATAGATAATTAATGAATGAATGAAGACCTTTATTGCACATTTATGTACTAGATAGATGCACAGAGACAAAGACAGAAATAGAAGGAGAGAGACTCTAGTAGTCATTTATGACAATGTCAATGTTGCCCATAAACCCTGCAGCCTGTGGGAGATAGTTGTGGAGGTGGACAGCTCCGTGGAGCAGGCTCTGATGGTCTCAGGACGGGCTGTGCTGCTGGATAACTGTTTTGTAGGGTAGGTGTTCGCTGAAAAATTCAACTAAGATCGTCTTACTTAGCCTCTGCCATTGAAACGATACTCGGGAGACACAAACAAAACTTGTTACACTGTACACTAGCATGCTATAGGCTTTGTTGAACTTTCGGACTAAACTGTAGAACGAATGGTAGTTGTTTTTTTCTAAACAGCTTCTTTCTTTAATTTGCATCTTTCTGTCTTACTGTGCATATAACATATAACATCTGAGACAAATGGTATTCAAAAGGAACAAATCGTTGTTTTCAGAGTCACACAAGTGCTTTTGCACCAACCACAGTTCACTGACATCACCATGCCAAGCTCTGTAAGTATACGTATTTTAACATGTCTATGTAATGTATATAATGTTATATCTATTTACATTGTGATACTTCAGTAGCCAATTTGATCAAGCTTATAATGTTGTATGAACATCTGCATAGAATGCAAACTAATCTTTGTTGTTTAGTTAGTTACTCACTGTGAAATTTAGACTTTCCTTTCATCACAAAGGACTCAACATGTAACTTAGATACAATTTTTCAAGGTGTCCTTGAAAGGAAGTGTTGCTGCACCAGTCCTTGTACAGGTGAGTTTAGTTTTCACAGTGTTACATCTAATTTGTAAATTTGATATTACAAAAAATATATACACTTAATGCACTGTGACTACACGACATTTAAGACAGGAGAATGTTGACTGCATTTCTGCTTCACCTCCAACTTTTTTTTTTCAGAGCCCAGTCTCCTCAAGTGTTGCTCTCCTCATAACCAGGTGAACAGCTACTGTGCTAACTTACCAGCTGAGTCACTGTAACTTAAATGAATATCTATTTGGTTTGCAAAGACCTTCCTCTAGTGCAGATATGTAACTATCTATCTTTTGGCACAACTGTACTGTACTTCCATCTGTAAATTTGTAACATTATCCATCAACTAGTAGTGTAGGAAGAAGGAAATAAATAAATAAATGAAAGTTGCATTTACTACTACATGGTGCATGATATTATTTTTCTCTTCACAGCACAGAGGTTCTTTTTACACAAGACAGTTTCCTGACAACAGAAAAGTTAATCATTCCTGATGATGTTCTTCAGGTGAGTTTGTTTTAGTTTGTCTTTGTCACAGTACTAGATCATAACAATGTAGTTGAGATATCTATCTAGTAATAATCTCCAAGCAGATCCTACAGTGCCATAAGATAGTATCATAGCTGGCCAAGGAGTATAGCCGGCCAAAGGGAATCAAACGGGCTACGATGGGTTTGATACTATATTACGCCACCGTGGATCTGCTTTGAGATTATCTAGTAAGTCATCGTGTACCACGTTGAACAGTAAAACAAATTGGAATAACTTACTAGTACAAGGCACATTTCTTCATCTAACTTTCATTAGTATGATTATAAACCAAACTAAAAGGAAAATATGTAACTTTTACCTGAGGCCTGTAATTTCTGATCAGTGTTCAAATGTTTAACTGTTTCTCCACATTTTGCTCCCCAGTCTTGTAATGGTGAGGTCCAGGGAGCTGCCTTCACAGCGAGTCACCTGTATGTGATAGTCTGCAGCAGTCTGTGTCGGATGGCACAGAATGGGACATGGGAACGGGTCACGGTGCAAGGTATGGCAAGTCAAGCTCAATAGCTAGTATGCAAAAAGTTTCATTAAGTTTTTATCATACTTGACGGAGAGGAGTAAGCGGCCAGTGCCTGGCCTGAGCAATAGGCAGTAGGCAGTTTTATTGATACTTTATAAAGGAATATCATATCAGTCTTCATATCATTCTTTTATCGTACATCACATCACATCACATCACATCAGATCAGATCAATTGCTAATGCTATGTGTACACGGGGTAACCTACATGTATATCCATCGTTTTTAAAAACATGAGATATTTAGGAATCATCATTATCATATCATATTATTTAGAGATATCAAGTTGACAGACATGGTTTCAAACTACATTAATTTAGAAATATTATAGTTAATTCGTTGAACCACCCTCTGTCGACTTGACATCCCTTTTTTTAAGCAATGGATATAGGTTACCCTGCGTATGAAGGTGAACCTATGTTACACCAATCCTTAATGTATGCTGTAAAGTAGGACAAATGTGAGACATTTTCTCCCTGCATGTACAGGTGTGTCAGGAGGAATTGTAGGAGTAAAGGCAAGAGAAAGGCACAGTAGGCTAGGCAGAGCACAGGTAGCTATAGAGGGGCAGGATTGATTCAGCAGTTTGTTCAGAAGTTCAGTTACATTTAGTTTCATGTTGTGTATTACTAAGAATTTGGAATTTGCCTGTTTCACCTTTGAGTATGAAAACTGTTGACTGTTAGTTTTTGAAATGATTTTCATAGGGGATGAAACAATAACAGCAGTGATACACTTTTTTGATATCACCTCAACTTGGATTGTTACTGTCATTAGCTTTCAGTGAAGCCTGTGAGTACTCACCAAAGAAAGAGTTGTGTTACAACTGACTTAGTTCAACTTTCTCTCTTTTTCCTCCATGCTTGTTCATGTTTGCATTAAGCATCGAACGGTCCTGTTCTCTAAGTTACAAAAACCAAAATGGTCTTTTTTCTCTTGGAAATGGACAACAAATGCCTTGCAGTGTGGACCAAAGCATATCAGTTAAAAGTATTAGGCATTGCATCGTCCTGTTACCAGAATCACAAAAAATTCAATCAATCAATAAGCCCTTTTTGTTCTCTTGTAGATGGACGATGAATGCCTTGCAGTGTGGACCACCTCACAGCTCTTCCTGAAGTCATCCAGTAACAGTAGCATGGAGCTGACATCTTTACCAACTGCACAGCTGGGAGCTGGCGGCTATAACAATAACTCTGTAAGTCTAAATATTTGTAATATTACTGAGAATGGTACAATTTGAAGTGTATTTTTTTCTTCTTTAAATAGGTTTAGCAGTGAACTAGATAGAATGAGTGGCAGAAAAATATCAAGCCAAGAGGTAACGGGATACATTGGTTTTGAAGGCTTAAAGATTGTATACGGACAGGAAACAGTGCCATTGAGTGAGTTCCATTAGTTTGCCAGTTCAAGGACTGAAGTTGTTAAATGTTCTCTTTTGAAGGTGCCCATCTTGGATGTATCCTTCCCCTCGGATCCAGAGGAACTTGGTGTCTTGGTACAGGTCCTTACAGCTGAGGGTGAGAGTAAGGTATGCAAGCAATTTTGCTAAACAGCAAGAGAGTCTGAATTCTGACAGAGCAGCATATCACTGTCCTTAATTGTTCATAAAGTTTTTACTTCTGCATGAAGGGCTAGGTAGCTGTACAGTGTCACTTCTCTACAAGTTTTTAAGAAAATGCCAGTCTTTGCACAGGTACAGTCAAACCTGGTTACAGCAACCACACACAGGTGGTTGCTGAGGACAGGTGGTTGCTGAGGACAGGTTGGGGTTAAGTATGTAAGAATGGACAGGACTGTTCTATTGGTGTGCGTTGCGACTGGAGGTCAGGTTGCTTGCTCCAGGTGGTTGACCGACCAGGTTTAGCCGTAGAACAAACACAGAATGTAGTTTGGATATTACCACAAATTAAGGCTGTACATCCTGTATGAGCTGCTAGGCTTACCCATTGTTACAGTAAATTAAATGTATTGCTTTGTTTTTTTCCAGGTCCTGACCTTACTGTATGACCTGTCCACAACAGTTTGGAGCCTTCCTGAGTCCACAAGGGAACATAGCTCAGCAGGTGCTGATAATGAATTAACTTTTGTTTGCAAAAAACAACTTTAATATCATAAACTGTTACACCAATTGCTTATTTAATTTTTATTGACAGTTCATAATATGAAGATTTTACTTCACAAAACAACAGGTATTCAGTTTCTTGATTGGTGTTAGTAATTTTGTTGCTCCCATGCCATGTGTTCTCTTTCTCTCTCCCTCTCTTTCTCTCTCTCTCTCTCTTTCTCTCTCTCTCTCTCTCTCTCTTTCTCTCTCTCTCTCTCTCTCTCCAGATATAGGAATGCATCTGTTTTACAATTATTGATTCTACATCCTGTGATAAAAAAGTATGGAAACAATTATATATATCAAATGAAAGATGTTATCCAGTCTAGTTTATGACTGTTATGCTGACTGAATATTGATTGCTCTCACTTCTCCAGGCAACTTTTCCCTGCTGTACCTGGCTAGTGCCATGCCCGAGGCCTTAGTGTGGGACTCCATTTATGTTACTTACTTCTTCAGCAATGGTGAGTATACTGTATGCACATGTAGGGTATAATACATGTTTTAGATAATAATTTTTAAAAATTCTAGTCCACTCACATACAGTCATGCATAAGCAAACAACAGCAATAACAAGGGTAACATCTACAAACCATAGCATTTAGAATAGTACTAAGCAACCAGTAAATGCAAAGAAAAACCTTGGAATGGAAAAAAATGACCTCATCATGTTGGAGATGATATTTGCTAATTGCTGGATAAAATCTTTTCTTGGGCTTGAAACTGAAGAACTGTGTCCATGATTGTGTATCCCTCCCCTCCATGTTTAGGTACTTGGTATAAATTTAAGTATCAATTTAACAAGTATTGTGTTTTGTTGATATCAAAGGCTCAGGAACCCTACAAGTGTTGGAGGGCAACATGACCTCTGACCTGGTGGATGCAGCTATTGAGTCTATCCAGGAAATAACAGCAGGTGGATATGGACCTCCTTATCTTTTCTTCTTGTCAAGTGATGTCCAGTTTTATAACAATTGTTAGTCCTTCATGACGAAAGAATCCTCACAGGGATGTGACCTCATGTGGTTCCTGAAAACAAAACTTGAGACACATGCAGAGACGTCCACATTTTGTACCCTGGTGGTTTGTTGTTGGGATTGCTGGTGTTGCCATCCTGTGACGTCTTATCCTTGCAGCATTAATACTGTAAAAACTGAGGTAGCTTAGGACACGAGTGTCCTTTTTGCTGTTTTATCAGGAGCCATAGACTCTTGTCAGGACCAATTGATACAGCTTGAAAGCTTAGGAATAAACAATGTTTAGTGCTTAGGGTATGACACAAGCCATGTTCTTGCAGGTTGTCTTAAAATTTTCTTGTTGTTTCAGGCCCAAATGGAGACTTCGTGATACATCTGACATCCAACAAACTGTACTATGGCAGAGTTGACATGGAAAATGTTGTTGAGGTAACACTAAGTGAACTAGTCCCTGTACTCGTATTAAATGATCCTTTAAGTTTCAGCAATGTTGTGCACAATACTGAAAGACACACATGTTTAGCATTTATCCATATAATTATATTCAACCATAAGTACATTTTGTACAATGTCATGTATTTAAACTATTTTGAAATAAACAAACCCCACATTCTAGAGTAAAGGTAGTTTGTAAGTGTTTGTGTCTTAAAGTTAAAGACTGTTTATTCTGTGTGTTTGTGTGTGTGATATTTCAAGATACTGATCTAGTGTCCCTTGATATACATGACTTGTGTCTGATCAATCTGTGACTGTGGGTTAATACCTGTACTTATGGTTATCTAGACTCTGTTGGATGTTTATATTTCAATGAAGTGGGCTATTGTAGATTCTCCCTGCTAATGTTACTTTTGTCTCTATATCTTTTTCACCAGCTCTCCCCTGGTGAGCTGCCTGAAGCTGAGTTTGTGCTGTTCTTTGATACGCTGGGCAGATTACACAGGGTGAATTATGATAGGTATAACACCTTCCTCAGCTTAATGTTTTTTCCCTATGTCTAAGGTTATTTTAGGGGGGAAAAGGGTAACAAAACTGGAATATTATCATGAGTACAAACTTATTTAAGATAAAGAAAGAGGCTGCCTTGCCCCGGATTGTTTTCCTCCTACAGTACAGTACAGTGCTGCAATCCCTCCAGGAGTAAGAAATGTAAAAGATAATCCATCTCTGAACATAAAGATTGGTCAGAATTTGGAATCCTGGACCTTGTATAAGCTGTAAACTATAAGCAATACTGATGCTGAACAGCCACGGACTAGGTTTCTAGTTTTTACCTCCAAAGACGTACTAAATTGCACACTGTCTGTTTCAGCACTGCGAGTTCAGCCACCGCAAGGCTATTTCCTCTCCAAGCTGAGGTATACAGCAGCATGTACCCCACCACATCCTGCCCTGTAAGTAGATTTGTTATCGTGAGTGTCACTTGCAAATGTTACTGCAATTTGTGACGCATTGTTCTGTAAGGCGGCATCTCTCCTTGGTGCTGAAAGTGAAATCTGTTGTGCTCGAGCCTCGATATCAGCATATTGACAGTCACAGGGCACAGACATGATTCGTATAACTCATGAGGTATACAGCAGCATGTACCCCACCACTTCCTGCCCTGTAAGTAGGATTGTTATCGTGAGTGTCACTTGCAAATGTTACTGCAATTTGTGACGCATTGTTCTGTAAGGCGGCATCTCTCCTTGGTGCTGAAAGTGAAATCTGTTGTGCTTGAGCCTCGATATCAGCATATTGACAGTCACAGGGCACAGACATAATTCATATAACTCATGAGGTATACAGCAGCATGTACCCCACCACATCCTGCCCTGTTATCGTGAGTGTCACTTGCAAATGTTACTGCAATGTGTGACGCATGTTAGATTACTTAGATAAGAATAGCCTAGTCCCCCCCCCCCTCACAAATGAAACAGTCCAGTCTGGAATGGAGAGGCTCAGTACTGAATACACAGGTTGTTCTGTGTATGTGTGTGTCCGTGAGTTTACTTGTTGTATTTCCCTGAGTAAGGAGGGATTAGGACTCAGCTTAACAACGCATTGTTCTGTAAGGTGGCATCTGTCCTTGGTGCTGAAAGTGACATCTGTTGTGCTCGAGCCTCGATATCAGCATATTGACAGTCACAGGGCACAGACATAATTCATATAACTCATGAGGTATACAGCAGCTTGTACCCCACCACATCCTGCCCTGTAAGTAGGATTGTTATCTCGAGTGTCCCTTGCAAATGCTGCTGCAATGTGTGACGCATTGTTCTGTAAAGGTGCACGCTCACTGCACTTGCATTAAGCTTCCGTCACTGTGGGGTTCGAAAGATTTTTGTACTTTTTGTGTATTTTGTCGTCTTCCAAGTCATTTTTTATGTATTACGCAATATCTAAATAATGAAAAATTATCATATATCAATATCACAAAACAGTGACGCAGTGAACGAACCCCGCGGTGACGCAAGCTTAACGCAAGTGCAGTGAGAGTGCGCGTTAAGGCGGCATCTCTCCTTGGTGCTGAAAGTGACATCTGTTGTGCGTAAGCCCCAATATCAGCATATTTACAGCCATGGGGCACAGAAATATTTGCGTATAATTCATTGTTTGCAATTTTAGTACAATGAGATGTGAGAAATGTGCTAGCAAGTTGATTTTCTTTCATTTCGACCTCCCACAGACAGCATTGGTTTAGGAGTAGTTTGCTGATTAGAATCATTGTTCAGTGTACGCATTTTTTAGGCTCAAAATATGTACCATCTGCATATGCAGCCTGTTGTAAGATTTAAAGGATAGGGCCTCATCTTAGACCTATTCACTTCAACTTTGTCTGGGCAATTTGACAACTAGGGAAAAGAAAAAAAGAACAACTGACAAGTATGAATCTTTCTTGTTAGACACACATTGCATCAGGGCAGATAGATCCACTCAATGGTGTTTTCATACTTGTTGTCTTATTATCAGCTTTTGCCTTTAGTTTAAATGCTTAAAACACTGCATTGTTGTTTTGTCAGTTCTATAGATTTTCCCATGAGATGGATGTTGATGGTTACTATATAGATGTGGGGGAAGAATTGCAGGTATGTGTGTTATTTAGTTCATTTTCCTAGCTTGCATTCCTTTAGCTTTCTTTCATGCTTCTGGGTACGCATATTTTAGTATTATCTGAGCACTTAAGAATATTGTTATGGATGTCAAATTCCATTTGTATTGTCCTTTTTTCTGTCAGTAAAGCAAGCCCTTTGCAATAGCCACAGGCTAGTTGGGCAAGCAGCATGCACAGCCAAGCCAATAGATATGATACTGATAGATAATGAATCACCTGAGTAAGAAGCAATATGAAAAAAAATAGTGATTTATGTTAGATATACCTTTATTTGATGTAGCCCATCATAGAAGATTGTTACTTTCCATTTCACCCATCCATTTATGGTTAAACAGATCCCCATTTTGCAGTTGTTGCTGATGCTAGATTGTAGTGAACGAGTTCTGGTTTCTCAGATGCCTGCCTGAGGCTGTGGCTTGATGCGAAGGCACGAGATCGTGAAGCGGGTGGTCCGGCTTTAACACGTCCTTAATGTTAGATTGTAATGAAAAATCCTTTTGTCTCATGCACGCGCGCGCACAGATATGGGCCTCGCTATTGTACCCAAATGGCTCACAGAACAGCGTTGAAGTGCTAGTGAGAGATGGGCACCTACTGCAACAGAACTTCAGCTCTGAGATACATCCCTCCAGTCTCTACACATCAGAGAACATGGCAAGAAACAAAGTTGTTCTCTCTTTTGTTGCTGGTTGTCAGTTCTTGTTGACAACGAACAGTGTGCAGTGTAATAAAATTTGTGCCCGTGAATAGTGAATTGCCCTAAGGAAGGTGACAGACGGTCACCAAAACATAGATTTAAAAAAATTAAAGCAATGGTTGTGTAAAAAAAAGTCTCTTCATTCAATAAAATTTGCGGCTTAGCTTTTTTTTATAAGAAAACAGCAAAATTGGTCAGCATATTGTTCTTTAAAGGACACTACCATTTTTTAAGTGTCTTCCTATTAATACTGTGTAGTTTTATTTAATGTATATAGCTTCCAATTGCATCAAGGCTTACAGATAAGTGCAAAAAAGTGACTGTAGTTTTAGACTGTAATATGGCTCACTTAATTATTGTGGTTTATTTGTTCCAGACCATGTACTTCTCCAGCAATGTGACTTTTGATATGCTGCAGGCTGAAAAGACTGGAAGGTATGTCTAATTATCTTGAACAACTAATATTTATACAGTGGTATTATCATATGTGATAGAACATGTCAGATATTTTATAAGTCATGCTCCTTTAACAGTTTAAATTTTGTAGTTTTACATCTCATTTAGTTAGAAAATAACTTTACAAAATCCTGAATTTATTTGCATTGGCTTGAATTAACAGGAAACAATGTTAAAATATTATTCTTTTATGGATGATAGCGGCTCTAAGACCACAGGTGTTGTGACAGTTGAAGTCAGGCCAAAACAGACATCCTATGCCTGCCGGGGACCTGTTAATATGGTGAGTGTAGTCCATATACCTTGTGTACTAAGGGGATTTTTAAAAGAGGTGTTTCCAGGATATTACATGACTCCTTTCTATTAATCCATGCTTTGTGTAGTACCCGGTATGTATAAACTTGGTAGCATGTAGTAGTTTGTATTTGCTGTATGTATTTGTGTAATTAGTATGAATTTGGTGACGTCTCTAGGAGGGAAAAGGTTTATACTATTCTAGACAAGTAGAATAAGATTAAAACAAGACTACATTTTGTAAGTGTGGCATGGGAACTAAAGTCACGAATGCACTTACCCAAGAATAAGAGCTTTGTTATGTATCAATGGGGCTATTTCAAAGCAATGCCATTACAGTCAGGTACCAGAGTGACAGCAATTGATGTCAAATACAGTATACTTTTTTTTTACATTTTCTTGTTAATTGTCTTATTTACAGGTGACATCAATTTTTGTGGGATGTCCTCCTGATCGTCACATAAGGGTTAGAAGGTACCAGCTTTTACTTACAACAGTTCAACATTCATAGTTCAGTTTATTGCTGTAAATAGCTTCAATTGTTATAAGATTTGTCACTTGTCACATCAACTAAGCAATATTGTAACATAATATTCCTCCTTGCTTCATAATTCCTTTAACTGATTGACACATTTTATTTTGTTTGAAGTCTTAACTTTTGTTCTCCCAACGCACATTTAGACCCTCTGGATCAGAAGAGTGCAGTTCTTACCAGAACTACATCTACACCTTGTGAGTCCTAAATGTGTTTTGCATAATACGTTTTTAGTTTGCAGTGCAGGAAATCTGTTCTTTAAACATACCTTAAAGCATGTTTTAAGATAGTGTTTTTTCATACCTTCAAATTTGCGTGCAAAATAAAATACAGGCAGAAGTATTTTCCATGTACACATGCAAATCTTGAAAACAATGTACAAATTGCATGTTTTAAGCCCTTAAGTATTGGATTACAGTATAAAGGTTTCACAATATGCAATTGTTCCATTCTGTAGGGAGATTCCTTTAGGTACATCATGTTTCTTACCTTTTCAGGTCACCAAATATGTATGATCCAACATACAGAGGGGAAGGTTGCCAGGGCTGTACAGAGAATTCAACGGTCTATTGCAGTTTCTGTCTTTGTTTGATGAGTATACAAATTAAGTTACATGCTGTGTAATCTTGTCCCTTAAATCTGGTGCAGTTCCTGCATGTTCTGCTAGATGGTATCAACTGTATAGAAATGCAAACCCACACATGCAAATGCACTTCGAGTCATAGTATTACAAATATAAAAGGGAATTAATATGTTATTCTTCATTATGTATAAGATTAGGTAGTAATCCATTGAAAGTTTTTGTTCCTTTTCTTCTAAATGAGTCAGTATCAGTGTACAATTATACACACTATCATTGCATAAGATTGTCAGGATTTTGATTTTCTTTTTGATACACATGTATTTCATATTGACGGCTGATAACAAGGACAGTACATGTACATGTATATAATGGCCTTGCTGATAGCAAAGAGGTTTTGTCATGATAAATCCTCCTTGCTGATAGTGATACAAATGTACATAAGTGCCTGCACAGGTTCTCAATCCTGGTATTCTTCATGGCAACAACTGTCGTTTTTGTTGAGAAAACATCAGACTATGTTTCATTTCAGGAGGTGACCTATGACCTGGACAACCTAGGTTGCCCAATCGATGTGTTCTACTCTGACCGCTTCCGGCCAACTGTAGACCTGTATGTCCCAAACTCCTAACTTTACTCTTGATGGATCTTGATGTTATAGAGATTATAGATATTAATCTGTGAAGTCAAAGCAGAACCTCTACTAGAAGTATTCAAGAGTTTTACCAGTCCAGCCACCGGCATAGGATGCTGTATTTTAAACATTTTTTCTGCTTCTTCAGAGAGTTTGCATTGACTACAGGACTATTACTAGTAGCTAATGATATAAAAAAATATGACGTTGAATTTTTATTTCCTGAATGACACTCACTCCTACTCATACTCAACTGTTGTCTCTGTGTTCTAACTTGTTTTATTGCATGAAATTTTCTGATGAACAAAGAAGATTATTTTTTGTTATAGCTTTATTTGACTCACTGATGATGTGGTGGTGGCTGTCACCTGTTTAACACTAGCTAGTCTTGATGTCCCTCAGTTATGACGGAGACCAGTTTGTACGGGAGGTGACGGAGGACTACTTTGTGTGGGAGGCTCACGGCAGGACAGGATATGGCTACAACGCAACCATGCAGCAGGTAAGTGAACTGCAGTGTACATGTTGTAAGGTTTGTGAGTTCATGGTGTTGACAACCTCAAGTCAGCTGTACACACGTATTGAAGCCTACACTCATGTTTTTGCCTGAGTACAACTAACGTGGTTGTGGACTGAGTGGTCATGCTCCCATGGCAAAAACTTTTAAAGTAGAGTTTTTATCGTCCCTATTTTTACCCAGCTGATTTGCATTCATGATTTGCTGACATCAGAAAGCACAAGTTGCGCTGTGCGACAAATTGCTTTAGGCCAATTGGCTTAAGGGCATACCTGTTTCTAGAAATGTGGCTTCTTTAATGACACTGTTTCAAGATTTTTGGATTTTCTTGAAGACAGAACCAACACTGCTTACACTGCCCATCGCAGAGGACTGCCACCCCTCTATACTGGTTGCATGCAACATATAGGGTTAAAATCTTTGACATCTAATTTCAAAATTTAATTCAGCAACATGAATGTGCTATGTACTAGTAGTAGCATGCATACTCCTGTGGTTAGCTGCCCTGCCTCTGGAACTGAAAGCCATGAATTCGATTCTGTGTTGCTCATCCGTCATGCTACCAGAAAGTGTTGTAGTCCTGTTTATTGTGCTTGTCAAAAAGCACTTGGTGAATTTCATGTATGCGTATTTATGTGCGGGAGGGCAGCCTCTAAAGGTGCATTTTGCACCTGTTTTGCCCTCCTTTCCCCCCTATGATAAATCCAAATAAAGAAGTAAAGTGCTATCAAGAACTTTGTGGGGTGATTGACCTCCTTTATCCTAAACCACACAGGAAATTACCAGCAGATCCATGGTCCTATAATTGCATTGAAAATTTGCAAGGCCAAATGTCAAGTATTACTGTCCACCGAGAGTCGGAAGATGTTCACTTGTAGATAAATTCAGAAAGATGTAATTGGTGCAGGTGAGTTATGTATGTGGATATTTCTCTTGACAGCTGAGTACTTTGAGTCCTTAAGGGCTCTTGTACTTACTTAGATGTGCATAACAGTGTTTTCTTTGCAGGCCATGTTTTAAGCTTTTAGCATCATAGATGTACTAGCAAGTGAGTTACCTTTACCTCATATCAACAAATTAGTATCGTCACTCTTAGAATATCTTTTAAACCCAGAATTGACTTGTTTAGAAACCCATTTTTACTTCAAATTGTATCAGAATGACTTCAAGCAGCAGTAAGAGTTAGATATACAGGATTCATGTTGTTTGCTACATAGTATTACCTCCAAAGCTGGTGTGTTATGCAAAATGGTGATTACTTTAATTGTTAGTTGGCCAACTCAGACCTCTTTCCTGTGTGTGTTTTCGTTGTTGATGATAAGTACAGTTTACTAATTCCTCAGGATTTTGCACCTCAGTCATCCCTCAGTAAGACATCTGGAACTACATAGTTGCCGTTTAGAACTTTTATTCAGCCTGTTACCCAAGTTACATGCACCTGGGCAGTTATATGCACTGAGAAGGTATATAAAGTCAAGTCAAGTCATAAGTGCCAACTTTGTGTCAATAAGCCTCTAGCTGCCACAGAAGATGTTGTGTGCAAAGAAACTTTTGCAAGAGGATGATAATTGCATTAAAAAATTATATGTATGTAACGGTAACTGCACACACAAGAACTGTAATCACTTGGCTTCTAGATCCTCTAGAACGACTTAAGCAAAAAGATTGATTTTTATTGGTCGGTAAGGTGATAAAAGCTTGGGAAGTTTTGCAGATTTTAAGGAAAAGTTTGTTTCTTTTGGAATTGTAATGTGAACAGTGACAAATGAAATGTAGTTCATCTTCCACTGCTTTCCCTGAACAGTATTTTTAATACAATACATGTTCTCTCGTCAACGGACAGTTTGTTGCTTATGTCTCCTCTCCAGGCTGGCTGTGTCTGTGAGGCTCAGACGTTAGCTGGGATGCTGACCGCTGGAAATGTGAGCAGTCCTGGTGAGGCATGGAGCCCTCAGGTGAGCAAACATGGCTCTGAGCTTCTCTGATTAGGATGTAGTAAAAAAATGTTTGCGGTGGTTGTGAAGTTCGCTGTAAGACTGCCTCGCAAAAACCACAAACATAAAACCACCGCGAAAAATTCTGCATTTACAGTATTGAGTGCTGTTATTCATTCCAGAGCATTCTTGAAAAGATCTGTCCTTTCATTTTCAAGAAGCGACTTGACTTCACGGATGACATCCGCTCACTTTGTTGTCTCCAAACAGAAGATATCTGTCTCCGTATGACAGGGATATGGAACAGAGGTGCTCGCATCTATGACAAATCGCTAGCAGTTGCTGCCGCTGTGAGCCTCTAATAAAACTATTGGGAAATGACAAATTTAGTCACATTATCTTGAGACAATCTAAAGTTAAGCACAATGTTGCAGTATGTCTTACAAGGAAATCAGTAAATCATTTTGCTTTTTTACAATTATATTTTGGAGTTTTTAAAGGATGTCATCTGCAAAGTTATGTTTACTAAAACTACATGTAACCAGTAAGATCTGTAAAGTGAGGTGTTTATTTATTGAAGGCCCTTGGAATTGATATTTGTCATCAGGTTACCCTCCCTGATGACTTAAGGTTGTTAGCTCTGTTTTTCAACTGTTACAATCAGCGAGAGTTTTACATAAAATAATCTATCTGGAAGAGGGACACAGACAGTATCATGGCTCGAAATGGTAATCTGCAACCCTCAATTTGTCAAAAAGTACTTGTGTAAGAAGAAAACATTTACCAGCCTTGTAATATCCCATGAAGGACGCATATTTGAGGAGAGCCGCACGTCAAGCACGTTTAAGAACCCACCTCACTTATCAAAAAGAGAAGGGGTCCTTCCCGATGTGAGTGGTTCATAACCTGCAGTCCTTTGGCCATATGCATAGGGGCCATTGCTGTCGTAGGCAGCCGCTCCAGTCTCTTGCGACAGTCGTATTGAGGTTACCTGAGTTAGTGCTGAATCTCAGCCTATTGTATTTAGTTCCTCAAAATTCACCCCCCCCCCCCAACAATCATTATGATGACATAGCTATAGTTACAATCCTTTTTGTTTTTGTTTATTTCAGAATTACCAGCCCTGCTCCACACCATGTGACCCCCCAGGCAGTTTGTCGGGGCAGCTTGAGGTGCTGAGCAGCTCGGGCGTGTCCGCCCTCACGTTTGGGTCCAGCAAAGGCATCTTCGTGTTTCACCTGAAGGTGCTGGACCCAGAGTGCAGGTACTTTATAGCATTGATTACTGTAAATGTATTCGCGGGGATTTATTTTGCGGTAGCGGGAAAAAGGACTTTGCGCGGTGGTTTTAATTTTGCGGTAGCACCATGCACTGTAGTCTCTAACTGCCATGGAAAAATGTTCGCGGTGGTTTTAAGTTCGCTGTGAAGAGGCCACCGCGAAAATCGTGAACATTAAACCGCCGCAAAAATTTCGGCATTTACAGTATATGGGAAGAAGGAATTAGCAATAAGGGAATCTCTACTTTAATACCTGAACTTCACAGATGTTTAAAGAATACATCATCATTAGTCTGTTATTGTAGTAGAGCAGGCGAATGCAAGCTTCCTCCATTTCGGAGGTGCTGGACATCTATAGAGTGTAGGTACTTTATAACATATATAGATTAAGGGAGGAAGGAATTAGCAATAAGGGAATCTCTGGTTACCTGGACTTCATAGATATACGTATCTGTAAAGTACTTCATGCTTGATAAGGTATCATCGGGGTACAGTGCAGGTTATTAGATAATGGTTAAGATTCCCATCCAATTCTATGAAAGCACAGCCACAGAGCAAAATAAAAGTCTTAGAGTGAGACATGCTATGGTCTTATCTTCTTCAAGAAAGTTATGGAATCAGTTGTGCCATTATGTGGGTCTGTATGTAGGTCAAGAGCATAACCTGAGAACCCGGTGGATGGATTTTCATAATATTTGGTGTTTTTGTTTCCAGTTACTGCATCTTACAGACCCAGTTTGCAGTCCGAGTGTACGGCTCACCCAGTGAGTCACTGGAGTTGTACGTGTATCTCGCGGTGCTAGCCTTCATAGTGGGCACGGTGATCATTCTCATCTTGACCTATTATATGTACTACAAGCTGATGGCTAAGGAGCATGAAAAGGTCCTTCAGGAATGGACCAGTAAAGAAGACGAGGAGGACCAAGATGGCAAGGAGGATGGAGAGGAAATGGAGAAGGAGGAGGAGAAAGAAGAAATGTAACATGTGAAAGTTTGGTGGGTGTTCTCTGTTCATTGTCAGTTTTAATCCTCACCAGCCTATACTAGCTTTGTATACCCGTCCTATTTTAGCTCCAGTTTTGCTCCTGTGCTTGCTTCTCTTGTGCTTGCAGAGTAGTCTGGTCCCTTTCCTATTGAAAATTTTGGTTCTCGCATCCTGCACCATTTCTAGAATCAAAACCTTCTTAGAAGTTGGATAAAGGGGACAAACGTCCAAATAGCAGACTAGACTGATTGTTGGGGGAAATGTGCCTTGCTATATTTAAGAACCTGTCCTGCTAATTCATTTATAATGCGTAGGTCGCATGATTAAATTCCAGCCTTGATTTTAATTAATTAGAGCATTTACCATAAATGCGGGACACAGGGTTGCTTCAAGTGTTTGCCTAATCAATGACACTTCGGAGAGTTTATAACAAGAGCACTGTCTTTGTTTGACCCCCCAACTTAGTTGGAGGTAATTTGAATGGGGAAGTTGAAACTGCAGAAACTTGCTAAACTTAGGTTGATTGCACTGGGAAATAGCAACTAATCAAGCATAGCTGCAACATGTTGCTGTTTTAGATTCTGTGTTTAGAGTTGGAACTAAAAGTTCCATGTTGAAGGATGTATGCACTTGATTGTGATAGCAATGAATCTTACAAAAAGTTGTTTGTTCAATCTGTTCTCACATTCTGTTCCCATGTAGATATGACATACAGTACAGATGAAGTAACATTGCTGTTACAGCAAACATGAAATAAAGTACATGTACATTGCATGAAATAAGATCTTTAATATACATAAATACAACTGGTTTACATTACATAACATTCATTTTAGTGTTATATTTACAGAGATATGTTGGCATATACATTAAGGATCTCTGATTTGCTATTATCATAAACGTTGTAAGACAGGCCTGGTGAATATCTCATCAGTGAAATGTGAACAACTGCAAGTACATATTTGTTGTCTTTTAATTGAAAGACATATTCATTCAAATATATGAGTGCACCACATTTATAATTACACCATTCCAAACCAAGGTTAGCATTGCACAGTAGTTTGCATGTTATAAGTCTATGTTAATTATACTGAATATCTTTGCAAGAAGTATCTTGACCTAATTACAAGGAAAGTATAACAGGCAGTTCTCATTTACACACAGGCAACAAATAGGATAAGTTACTGGTTACACCAGACCAGTGGCAAGTGGTCAAGTCGTTTCTCCATGTTTCCCTGGCAAGGGGAGATTTAAGAAAAGAAAAAAAAACACCTGCTTGGACAAAAGTCTGTAACTGTTATCTGTAAGCAGGTGCAGTAGTTGGTCTGTATTTCCTGCTCTTGTCGTCTGGCCTTGTGGGCTGCTGTCGGTTGTTGGGCGATGCAATCTTTGCCGGCTGGTGACTTTGCCTTGACATCAGTCGCGGGGCGGAGTTCACTGCAGATACCTGTGTGTGCCAGAGTTTTTTTGAATGTGGGTTTTGCCTAGTGTAATGCTTTCTGATGTACACAAATTCTTACAATGCCTTTAGGCTTATCACCATTACATCTTCGATTATTCAAGGCAGATAAACTATATATAACATAACACTTTATTGCTTGAGAGAGTGGGAGCATTTTATCACTGTATTTGTGAGATGATCAATGTCTTTTTTTGGAATAGCTTCAGTCCATTGCATGTTTTTTCCCAAGAGGATCTCTTGAAGGTAATAAGTGCCAGAGTAACTTTAAGGTTTGAAAACGATTCCTAACCATACAAGAATTTACATGTGTTTGAATTTTTAAAATGGCCTCACGCATATAACAAGTCAAAACTTCAAACTCTTCTCTTCTTAACTCTGCGATGACAAACTTACCATAGAAATGGGCGAGCGCCCCCTACACGTGGCAGGTCGTCTCGGCAGCTGTAGGGTGCCCTGTGGCCAGTAGTCGTAGTCCTGAGTGGCCTTCTCTATGGTCGGCTTCATGGCCACGGGTTGGCCGCGAGACTCGTCAAGCACATCCTGAACAACCTAGTTGGCACCAAAAGAGTCTTAGATATTGTGTATTGGAATGTAACACATTATGATGTACGCAGCGACAGTTGCTTCTCATATCACATGTGCACATTGAACGACTCTATACAACCAGTCATCAAGAATTGTAGCTATTTCAAAGATCTTGGGGGTAGAAATCTAGGAAATTGGTTGCATGTTTTTCAGGTGAATAAATTCAGTCATTTTTTGTGCTATTACTTATATGAGTTAATTGACGTTTTTCTACCATCACATCTGTTTCTTTGTTGTTGTTTTTCAAAGAAATGGAGTTCAATGTGAGACATGTCCTTGGTGCTGAAAAGCTGGCTATTTGGAGTTTTTGCATTTCCCATGGCAATGGCTGACCCCCCACTTGAATAGTTTACGGAAACATGCCAATCTATTTTCAATTTGAAGTTTTTGTATATCCATCGTCCCTCTTCATTAAGCGTTTGAAATAGCTTACCCTTGACTTGAAGTCTGCCCATCTCAGATCGGCGTCAAATTGTCTGTTCAACTCCTCTTCAGTGGCGGGCCTGTATGCATGCGAGGAGACGAACGGACATTTGAATATGTCCTTGAATAGGACAGAGATAATACTATACATTTGTAGATGTACTTGCTATGTGTTATCCACCATTTTAATCTTTTTGTTGTTAATGTTTAGTAACATGTAATAAATGCGAAACTCTCATTTCTGCTAATTTCATGTTGGTGAAGTAAATTGCGTTGCGGCAGCATTAAAAATTACGTTTATAGTCGATAAGGCGTCAGCTGAGACAACGATGTACCGGTTACCTTTTATTCAAAAGTCTTCATCAGAAATTTACGTCTATGTTTCCATTTTTCAACACCAATGAATTTACGGAAAAAATTTTCTTCATAGAAATAGGAATCTTACTCTTTGGGCTTGTACGTCCTCTCGAAGGTCTCTAAGACTCCTTTGGGGGCCATGTAGTACACCTGAGTTTTGGACATACGGAGAACTCTGGCTCCCAGGCTGACAAGAATGGCTCCTGGGGGCGTCGTTTCTTTCCTCCGTCTTGTCCGCACCATCCATTCCTATTAGACGGGAGATATGAATCATGCATCAATGATAAGAGTCGGTTACGGATGTCTCGGCAATGTTCAGCTTTGGCGACGTGTTCTATACGGCTTGTCGTTTGCCGATCATTTCCTCGCACGGTCTCACTCACTCATCATCATGATCCTTTGGGCAGTGTCGACGGGACTAAGTCCAATCTTTCCCTCAAAGAGTTTCTGTCTTCTATAAGATCTTCTCTCAAGTCTTTCTCTAATATTTTTTTTAGTTTTTTTTTTAAGACGCATCAGCAACGATTAAAGGGGCAATCCACCCAGAGGCAAGTATTTCATTCAACCCCTCAGAGAATAAATAATTATGCTTGAATCAAGTTCGCTTGGTCAAATTTGTCAAAAATTGAAGCCTAAATTCAGGGATAACATTGTAGCAAACGAGTTCATGAATTCCCCTAGGACCCCTCCAATTGTGCGCTGGTGGAGTAGGCTCGAGGACGTGACTTCGACCATGGGAACAGGTACCGGTTATTAGTACTAGTATAAATTTCGATACTATGATGTTTTAGGATCACTTTTTGAGTACTAGACTGTGTGCACAAACGTCATCAGAACTGTCAGCCAATACGTTTCAATTATTTGTGGGTCACTTTGTCGTAATTTGTCTCAAGCCTGGTTCGAGCGGGAGCTCGGCCAAAGTAAAGTAAAGTAAGTTGTCCATCTATAAAAGTAGCCTTTCTAGATAGCAGAATGGTCCATAAAATGTGACAGATCTCAGCATTCCAAGGGTCGCTAGGCTTCAAACATTTTGTGTACCTTCCTAAATGTCCGATACTGCGATAGTCTTTCGACATCTTAGCGACCATACCGTTAGTGAGAAATTGTGCCCGACGTCGGTCTCACAAACAGTTTTGGCGCCGCCATTTTACGTAGACCGACTTCCAACTTCTTATACTTAAGTGCCTAAATCTCCCTATTCCAAGAGTCGATAGTCTTTAAACCTTTTTTGTATTTTCCTAAATGTGTGATAGTCACTTCACTGCTTTGTCAAGCTTATCTCAACTACTTTTAGGGAGAAAGTGTGACGGAAGTTGCAAAATCACATATGACGCAGTCCATTAGAAGCGGGCTCGTATTGGGTACTTGGATTTAGAAAAGGATTATTGTCGAAAAGGCAAATGAGGTAACTGCGAAAGTCGGGTGCATTTGTATCCTAAAAACATAATCTATCAGAAAATGACACTCGCTTCTGGACTGGAATGCCCCTAGGCCGGGGGGAGGGGGGTGGGGTGGTATTCTCACGCGAGTGCGTATGATAAGTCTTTACGAGTTTGGTATTGACGTGTTATTTTTTAACTTGTATTTTACATTGAGTCATTCATTGGTTATTGAAAAAAAAGGACTTGTATATACGCACTCACGGGAATCCGCCATATGACACGTCTATCTTTATCTTTACGATGCGTTCTGTACGTGGTAACTTTTCCCGCCCCTCCCTCACATCCATTACACCTTGCTTTTTGATTCCCAACTGAACTGCTTTTAGGTGCATCGATCCATCATCAGCTGATGGTCGCGTCGTGGATAGAGGAAGTCACCGGGGAGTTACGTAAAAGTGTTTTTTAAGTGCAAAGGAATTGCATCTCGGCCTCTAGCTACAGCGAGCTTTTTTAGAATGAGTTTTTAAAGGTGAATGTCGCATAAGCAAAATTCACCGGGTTTCCGTCAAATAGGTCAACTCTTATCATAGTACCTATTATATATGTATGTCTTATATCTCTTTGTTTTCGTAAGAAAGACAGAATTGCATTTTAGTCATTAATATTTTTTGCCATCAATCATACCCAATGACATGGTCGTTCCATGCTATCGTAACCATCCATCAGTACTGTGTATAAGGATGTTAGTAAGTGACAGATATGCTGTCTTGAGTCATTGTTCGAATTCCCAAAGAGAAAATATATTGGGCACACTATTCTCATTGAAACAGTGGTCTTAATGACGAGTGACGATGAACGATTGCGTCTCATACGAGTGGAAAAATAGCATTTAATGGAAAAGAAAGAGAGAGTCACAATTAATCACCGCATTTTGTTTCACATTGAAAACTGTCGTCTAAGTACTCTAAAGCTATTATCAAACTTTAGATACTACATATGATGACGCACACAAGTTTCGCCAACACCTTACCGTATGGTCGCCAGCTTCCAACACGCCCACTTGTGCAAAGCAGACGGTGTCTCCGTCCAACACGTCGCCGTGCTCGGCCGGTTTCCTCTTGACGAACACCTGCGCCGTACCGGGTCGTGCCCGAATCTCGGCGGTCCTGGGGCGGGCAGGCAGGCCGGGGGAGTGCCAGGCGTCTCCGGTGTCCAGCACGCTGGGCGTCTCGTGCGGTCGGACTCGGAACTCTCGTAACATCTGTACTTCTCCCTGCGGTACGCGCGGTGGATCAACACTTAAGTTCATCATCATCATCATCAGTTATGTTGTAATAAGCCACAAACAAACACATACCCACGCACACGTGCATGTGTACGTACACTCACGGACGCACACACAGAGACGTATGCACACATGCGCTCACACGCAAATTCACACGCATACATTCATGCACGCACGCACGCACATGTGCACGTCGATGTTGTGAAGGAAGTTGCACACATAAAGTTGGACACCTTGACGACATACAATGAAAAGAGCATTATCATCCCAGTGCTTTAAACCCAATAGTCTGGGGTAAACTTGTACTCAGCGTTCAGTGAGTTTGACTTGGTTACCTTGATGACGAAGTAGAGAGAGTCGCTCTTGTTTGTGTCCCTGTCTATCACCCTGCCGTAGGGCAGGTCCATAAGCTGCGACTCAAAACACAGCCGCTGCAGCAGCTCATCGGACCACTCTTTAAACAGGGGGAAGTCTCTGTGGACAAGGGGAAAATTGTTGTTTAGTTTTATTGGTAGCCATTTTATTGCATCTAACCGAGTAGTCGTCGACTAGATGTAGTCCTAGTTAGATAGAGCACTATTCGTTGTTGTCTGGAAATGCCTTTCGAAGTATACTCAAACTTGTATCGCGAATTCAATATTGCCACACTAACTGCTTATCTGATCTTTAACCAATGTAACCCGCCCGGTACTCTCGCTAAACAGACGGAGACAAAACTGTCATACGAAAACTAATGAAAACTGCTATTCCTGCAGGTCTAGCGAATACACCAAACCTTCCAGGACATTTTATCAGACGTCAGACTGAGTTTAGACGCAACGTTTTCTTTGAAGATCACGTTCCCATTCACCTGATAACGTGCCGTTTCTCGCCCATCTCGTGCATGACGAAGCCTGAGCACGTGTCCACGAACGTGTCCTTGTCCACCTGGAAGAGCTCCGTCCCCTCCCGCGCCACGATGGACGCGCGCCGCCGACCGTCGCTTAGCAACGCGATCTCCTGAGCAACAGAAAGAAATATCTTTGTTGACACCACAAAAGTTCAGCGACTTTCGTAAGGTCTGCTATAATTATATATGGGAACAAACAAGTATATACAGTCTTCGAATAAGTATGAATACATGTATATCAACACGTTGAGTCTAGAGTATTATTTACACTACTGGTTCTAAGGTGTTGGATATGTTTACCTAATATGTGTCGTGTAGAGTTTTAATAGAATAGTTGTAAAATTGTAATTGGTTCCAATGTTTTTAAGCGCCTTTTAAGAGTGGCAATAAAAGAATATAATGCAATGCGATGTGCTGGGTTACTCGAGTATATTGCACTAGTTGCCAGTCCAAGAATAACTTAGATGAAATACCGTTTTACAGGGTTTTTCTATATATGGATGTGTTTACAACGAAAGAGTGATCTACTTAGAGTCTGCGTAATAGACGTGACATCTTACGCCAATCACGTATGCATAGAATTTGTGATGAAAGATTCCCATCTAAGTAATCTTGTTTTTTCCAAGTCTAAAAATTGCCTTAAAGATTAGGGGTCTTTTTGGTACGTTAATTGAAAGATGAGGAAAGGATCGTATGGCCACGAGCGGTGTATCTTTTTCGTCGACGTCTTCGTATTTCTTCCTGACAACTTCCTTGTGTTGCTTCGGATTTTTGTAGTCTCATCTAGATTTATTTCTTTAATTTCAATTTCTATTGCCAATATTTCACAACATATCGCTCTTCTAGAACTGGGAAAAACTGTGAATCTTATTGCTGGATGTCTAACCTTCATCGAGGTAATAATGAATGAATGAATGAATGAAGACCTTTATTGTACGTTTTTGCTTTCTGACAAGCTATTAAAGTACAGGTCAAGGTGAGTAGTAGTGAAGTACAATTTGTGTAGGTGTGATACATGACTAAGACTACAAAGTCTAAAGTATACTAGTATGCACAGGTTCAACTTCTTCTCGCTTCTTAAAACAAATGTAAATGTAGTTGCAGGTGGAGTTTAGAATACATGGTTTGCCTATTGTATGAGGAATGTAAATTTGTTATTTAAATTTGGAAAGCATGGTAACTTATCTTGTACATAGTTGAAGAACATATTTCTCTCATAATGATATACTCACCCCGAAGCTATCCCCCGGGTACAGCACTGTCTCGGTGCGGCTGACCTGCTCGCCCGTGCGGTGGTCGTGCTCGATCTTGTTCACCAGCACGGACCCGGAGAAGATGAAGTAGAACGCCTCCCCGATATGGCCCTGTCGCAGGACCAGTCGGCCCTTCTCACAACTGGGAAGTGCAATGGATAATGTATTAGCTAGGTGGTTCATCAATAGATCGATTAGGTTTATAAGCAAGTTGAAGTGTATGTGGCCTGTATTTTGAAGTGTATGTGGCCTGTAAGTTGAAGTGTATGTGGCCTGTATTTTCACAACTGGGAAGTGCAATTGATAATGTATCAGTCAGGTGGTTCATCAATAGATCGATTGCTTTTATTAACAGGATGTAGTCGCCTCAACAAGGCTCCACGGATCTCTTGTCAAATAGTAGGAATTGGACAAATAGATGGAACGGTACGCTAGGAGAGTCGGTCGGCCAGAAGAGCCGGTACAGGCGCGGTCACATAGTTGGTGCGATCGTCCTACGACCTTTTAGGACAGCCATGCATATGTCCTACAATGTTCAGCTGTCTTGCTGCACAAAACGCTCTCTTAGATCCTTGTGGGTGGTTGGCTCTGTCACTGCCTGCTTACAAATCCTATTATCAAAACCGTACGCCGATCGAACGACCGCGTGGCACGATCGGGAGCGCGTTGGTCTCAGGCCCGAGAGGTCCGGGGTTCAAATCCGCTTGCCGTGTCACCGATCTTGTGCCCTTGGGAAAGGCACTTTACACGACTTTCCTCACCTAACTCGGGTGTAAATGAGCACATAGCTGCGGCTAGTGGCAGTGACAGGCCTTTGTGGTGGTGACAGGCCATAGGGGCATGTTCGGGCATGACGCACCCGCCATGACACATGAGTCAGGGGTAGGAGGAACCCCTTGCATCCTTGGTCGGAAGTCCTCCTAGGAGACGGAAACTCCAAACAACAAACCTGCATCTGCTGGGGCCGTCTTACACGTTGCAAACAGTTGCCCCTGTAGGACTAGTGCGCCAGTGGACGAGAGGGTGGAGAAGGACGTGCACACCCCTACTTCACCTTAAAAACCCAAGTGCAGGCCAGGCAAACGGGTCGCCTTAAACCCGTCCGCCTACCATTGTCTTCCGAGACAGACGGATGCCAACACGCCGATCGAACGACCTACTCTGCTGGCCGACCGACTCCCCTAGCGTTCTGTTCCTTCTATTTGTCCAATTTCTACTATTTGACCAGCGATCCTTGGAGCCAGGTAGAGGCTAAGGATAAAGTACATGTACATGTAGAAATTCCCTCCGGATGCAGGATTGCTTCACGACCAGACTGCCCTTCTCTCAACCAAGGGGAAATTAATCAATCATTCAATCAATTAATGGGTTGGTTGGTGTATTGACAAGGCAATGGTGTGGTAGCAGTGCTGATATCTACTTGTGTCATTGTATGTCATTGTTTGTCACTTGCAATTAGCCCTTGGGCAAGAATTTGCAATAAAACTTATTATTGTCTCCAAATTCACATTTATCAGACCTTCACCAATGTTGTTTATGTTACTGTTTCCTAAGGCAGGTTGACTAGAAGGGAGGGTGACTAATCTTAAGTGCCGTTACCATACTCTGTTGATTACAAATATAAAAGTTAATAGTGAATACATACATACACAGCAAACTTTATACACAGACCACCCCAACTTACACTTTGAAAGGAGGGGTAGGTATGAAGTATCGTGGCATTGAAAAATGACCATATATAGTTATTTACCGATGACAGCATTTGTCTTACTTCATGTAGAAGATGTGTCGACATAGCTGCATCTTGACGTCATAGGTGTACTTCTCGAAGGCGCGGATGAGTTTCAAGATGGAGTACAGCCTGTGCACTTCCGCGTTGGTCCTGTTTTCTTGTCTCTTCTCTGTGATCCTCCGCGCCCACTCAGGAACGTTCGACTGAGGAAAAGTAGAAGCGTGTTACTGCATTTTTGTCCAACTTGCTGGGAATCATATGCTCGTAGTTATGTCGTACCTAGGCCGTAATAACGTTTAATTTGGGTGGTCCGGACCGGTTGATAACTTGGTTTATCACACTGAGTTCTACTATTATCACTCGGGTTCCCATAAGATAATTCGAACGCACTCCTCGTGCGCCGCTAGCGCTGTCGAAAACTCGAATGTTAGACTCGGACGTAAGAATTCCTGATGGTACAATTTTTAAGACGTCAAATTTTCTCAACTTCTGACGGATTTCGCATTGACGAAATGTGTGTTTTCCAGTAGGATGTAAACAGTACATACACTACGTATAAGGATGGCAAAAGCCAGTCTTGACGTTTCCTTACCGAAGCTTTCCTCGAAAATTTGTTCTTGTCGAACGCCAGCGAGCCATTGTCCCCGTCTATGGCGTAGTAATGTAGCTCCGAGAGGATGTTTGTAGCTCCGTCCTTTCCGGCCCATGACGCCCTCATCACTATCTGCATTCGGCAGATCACTCGAACACATATCATTGCGCGCCATAGCTGACTTCGAAGCTGTAAATGATAGAAAAGTAAACAATGAAAAGAAAATTCAACTCGGACAATTCGGTTCTTAGTACGCTCTAAATGCCATTAACAGAAATTTTACGCACAAGAGAATTTCCTCTTAAGTCATGTGGTATTTACTCTTAAAATATCAGACATGTAAATAGCAGTTAACGATGAGTAGCTGAAGTTCTGTTTTATGTTGATGCACTTTGGTGTCAGTTTTGAAGCACTTTTTAAAGTCTTTTCTGAAGTTACAAACTCTGAGCATATTTTTACAACCACCCTTTCAAACTTACTTCAAAAAAAGAGTTACCTATCCTGACTCACTTGGCACACAATAACTCCATTCACGATTGGTAAACAAAAACAAACAAGTTACACTCGGTCAAAGTGTGACCGACCCGAAGTCTCCGTTCTTCCTTGGTCTCGAACGCCCACTGCTGGAGTTCTCCCAGCCTGCTGCTCCGTTTCCGGTGGTGTGACGACTTCCGGCGGCGGCGGCTGGACTCTAGCAGCTGCGCAGTAACGCCGAACGGGTCTGCGCTTGCGCCATGGTTGGACGGTAGTGATGAGAAGGACGATATCGACGATCGACGGGAGGAATTCGATCTAAGAGAAAAATAAAATAACCGATCAGAAACGAAGCACAAGATTGAGTGACGTCTTTTTACCTATCGGTTGCAACCGTCCGGAATATTTCAAAAGTTTACTGTTTTCTTATCGCCTGTAACGACAAAGTGGTTCGTTCTTAATCATCTGTCCTTCACTACAATCGTTAAAGTTCTTTGAGCACATGATGTTGTGCGCTGTTTGGTGCCTAGTGTGCCTGTCCTACTTCTTCACGGGTCTTGACAGTCCTACCTGAATCCAACGCGAGGCAATCTGGGAAACACGAACTTTTCCGAGGGGTAGATGTGCGTGGTTGACTTTGCCTTCCTGGCGACATGTTCTTCTTCATCCCTTTCTGACACCGAGCCATTAGGCGAGTTCTCACAGATAACATCAAGTTTCCTCCTGCTCCGTATTTTGACATCAGTAACAAACGTCTGACCCAGAGGTTCAACGTTAACCCTGGGGAGGTTCACAGGAGCAAGCTCTCCAGGCTTTTCAACAACGTCTAGGATTCTTGATCTTGACTCGGTTCCTTCTCTGGTTTTCGCAGTGAGCAAGGCAGTTGTGGTAGCCGCCGTCGGTAGAGTGTCTCCTCCTCGCGTCGCCGTCGTGGACCAACCTCCGACCATTGGCCACTCCCGTACCATGGTTCGAGAATTCTAACACTATGCCAAGTCGTCGTCAGGACCGATACTCGACATTTTCCAAGTTCACACGAGAAGTCGTCAGCAGCTGTGACGAGGGTCTTGTCACTAGAACATCCCAGCTGTCCACCTGTGGCTTCCCGACACTCCCACCACTTTCCCTGAGTTGCCGTAAGCAGCTCTGAACACTTGGAAGCCAACCCATAGTACTTTTTCAGTTATCAAAACTATAGCTTGAGCATGTCCAAAGTGGCAAAAAAAAAAGCTTAGAGCGAAAAAAAAGTTTGCAGCAGCCTTAAAACGTTATTCTCTAACTCTTTAGTTGTGCGTACAAAACGTCGACTTCCTCGTCTATCTTCTGGTGGCTTTACGAAATAAGAAAAGGAAATAAAAGAACGACTCCTTACATCAGCATGCAGGTGTCGCACCTTTGCCCTTCGCCATGGCAACGAAGAAAAGCGTGCGTCTTAAGTATATTTCCATGGGGCGCTCTGCACACACGCTACTGTTCCTGATGACTTCGTGCTTCAATCGTATCTCATGTTTGTAAGATAATTTGTCACTACAATTGACAGTCTACTAACAGAGGTACGTAACAGTGTTGAGGAGGGGTCACACAAAGGCCGATACACTTGTTTCTTGTTTCAAAAGTCAGCAGTGGTAGGGCATGCTGATTCAGCGAAAGATAAAATACGTAACACTGTATCTGCAAAAACACCTCTGAACGATAAAGTTCTGCCTTGAGGCAGCGAGTGAAAGCTTTATTACACATGCCGTAAAGCTAATAGGCTAGTTCAATCATTTATACAAGTAAGTCTGTCGAAGACTTCGACATATTAGAGCCATCGGCAAAGATGAACGCTAGTATGTATTGGTATGTAATGCAAGCGGTGGAAGCAATTTGACTAAAACAAAATACATATTATATATGTACTGTTCAATGGATTTCATACATAATGTATGATTTTTTTGCCTTTTGTGTATTTCATTGTCAGAATTTTACATATTGCATCGTATTCCAGTCATAAAATGAAGGGTAACAGAAAACCTGTCCTGTCGCTCAGTAATCGCCGTCTAGTAGAAATAAGGCACCTATGCAGGGATGCAATGATAAACGATATGGGGAAACCTCGCCCGGAGTGCATGACACACTGCCGTAACAATATGTAAACACGATGAAAAAGATAATTAAAACAGTAAACTTCATCGCCTACAGTGCTATTGAAATGACAAATTCTACCTGTCTGCAGATTACCAGCATATTTGGGCTAGATGTAAATCTTTGAAGAACGTCTGTCCAATGGGGTCACACCTGTTTAAAACAACTTCATGAAGTTGAAAGCAACAGAGAGACACCGCGTGGGGTAAATACTGGGCCAGGCTTGACACAAAACTTCAGCCATGTTTATCTCACTCGGCGGATACTCGATACGAGTGTTTGTACATTGATAGCCTGTTAACACGTCTCCCATAACAATCTAACCTCTACCACCCAGCTACCTGGAGATGGAACGTACCATTTCAAACGTTGGACGGGAAGGGGAGGGGGCGTCATGCCAGACCCGCGATCTCAATACTGTAATATCTATCGTGCGTGGTAGAGTTTCCTCGAGGGCATATGTTGGTCTTGTCAGAAGCTGGCTTGTGTTAGCAATGGAAACAGTCTGGCATGCAAGCTAAGCGGCATTGTGTTCTTCATCGCTTCTTTTATTCTATTTCAGTAATTCTACTCTAAAAACCAACGCCTTAAGTTTGACAAACATTCCTTATCGTTCTCTCCGCCAGTATCTAAAACTAAAATAGTCCTTTAGAAAAACGACAAAATTATTTCTAAATATCGTCAATCATAAAGTGTTCTGTGCTAGAACAGGTATCATTATCAAGGTATGTAAGAATGATGAGATGGTCCCTTCAATAATTGACCCATGATATCACAGTTGGGATAAACATTACTGTTGCGTTTGGTAGTTGTGTCGTTTGCACTGTAAACTAAAATACTTAACTTGACGTGCGGTAACTCTTCGCTACATGACGATCTCTTTGAGACCATGTAAACTACACACAGATACATTACTAGTATATGTGAACGGCCTTTATTAAACAATGGTGGTTTATACACACAGTCGATCTGACATTTGCTCATTTAGTCGTAGACTCCTTTCTGGGGTATGTTTCAGCAAATGAACCACACACACATAGTATATTCAAACTCAGAACAACGGTGGTTTATTCATAAAGATTGGATCTGACATTTGCGGTGTACCCGCCAATTCTATAGTCATTTCTGAGGACATTACCACTATACGGAGTACATGTACATGCCTTTGATAGCCTTAACAATGATGGTTTATTCACTCAGAGCCGATTTGACATGTTTTGTTTACACAGCGGGGCCCTGAAGTGTTGGGGGTGATGTTCGTTTGCTTACCCCGGTCAGAGGTGGTCTCTACAACAACGCGCGGGTCAACACGGAACAATACTGCCGCACCGGCAATCAGCAAATACGCACGGGAACCAATTATACATGGGTAATTAATAATAACGGACAGGGAAACAGCGAGACAAATGAGACATACATATGATTTATAATCCATCACATTCATGTGACAGTTAGATGACTTTAGAATTACAGGTTTTATATTCAAAGTCTATAATACCTGTACGATAATTGTGCATAAGGTGTGTGAATAACATATGATTTAAAATTGTTTTGTGACTTTGGAAACTTTCCCAGCAAAGGCAGGCATAAACAGTTACAACCTCATTGAGTCTTCAAACACCAAAAAAATCCTTAAATTTATGAGGGGAGCAAAAATATTTTGCATTTGATAAGAAAATCGACTCAACGGCCAATGAACTGTCGTTTAACAGCCAACAGATTTACTCAGCCACCTTTTATCATTTACTATATAGGGAACTCCAAACAACGAAAACAAAGTCTGATTTACTTTCTAATGGACAAAAAAGCCGCATTTTCATAAAACCGGCTCACTTCTGTCTTGACAGAAAAGTGACCCCATTTATGCAGGTTGTCCATATTTTCTTCCGTTACATTATCTCCACCTTTCCTTTGTCCTTGAATCCTTCACGTCCTGTGCAGCTCCATGTTGCCACGCAAAGTCGCTCAGTGCCGAAAGAAACTGTCTAATCACGTTATGGTAAATGGACTGTGCGGAACAATGCACGCTTCGTGCCCTTTCTTCCACCCTAACTACGGAGGAACCTGTCACGATGTGTTGGTATAATTGTAAGATTTATGAACAATGTCTGCCGCGGCCGCGCATTGTTACCGGGTACCAAAATATTTATGAAACATTTAGAGCGGACGGTAATATTTTGACTGACGAAGTTCCTTGCTGAATGGCAGTACGATAATACCAAATCATTAACATGCATGTCTTTATATGGCTGTAACATGTAGTAAAAAATAAGGAAAGAAGAAATGATGTACGCGTTTGTTTGCTTGGGAAATTTTAGCTCTTAGCAATAATAGTGATGACATGTCATGTGAAGGGATATTTATGTCCCAGAATCCACTGTACACAGTTTTTACGTTTGGCGGTGCCATCTGTAAAATGACGCAAATTCCTCTGTTTTGTAAGCGATCCTACCTGTTTTAAAGGAAAAGATAAGAAAACAGATGTCGTGTATTGCGGCTTCCATGCAGCGATCCTAGAAACGTGACTATTTACCTAATGGCTGTCCTTGTTTGACTGTAATTGTCGTGGGAAACAGACTAATTACGTCAAGTTTTCTAAACTGCACGGACTCATGTGCATCAATTCTACAAGCCTAGTCAACAGAAGTATCCCCATTCCATGCCCTTACAAGCAACAGTATCAAAATAGCCGTGGTAGGAGCGCGTCGGAGCAGGGTCAGTAGTTGTGTACGGGTGGTGATATTGTGGCAGGGAGAATGCACCTTGTCACGGTCTCCGCTCGTAAATTAGCTTCGGCCTTTCAGCGCTCTTCATGTGACAGTATCTTTTGCGGCGGTGTAGGTTACACTTGTTTCCAAACACACATCGTTTGGTCCTGTCGTTACCTGGTGGGACTTAACGTTATAATGGTCTTACAGCAACGTAAAACCTTCATTCCATTGGTAAAATCGGACGTGCTTTTTATTACTGTTTAAAGCATACTGTGTTTAACTACATGTCATTACGTTAGTAGAAATTCCTACAGACTTCTTGTATCATATGGGGATAATACGTTTTAAAAACGACGGCAATAAATTTTTTAAAAGGCTGACTTTGAGACATTGTTTTTCTGTAAGAATGTGTCTTATAAGTTTAGTATAACATATGTAACAGCTTGATTTCAACGTTTAAATAAAAGCTATAGGGAATGCGTGTTTGCCGACTTGGTTACCTAGTCGTCCCTTCTGAATGTTGATATTTTCGCGTCGACGTATATAGAATTCACATCCGTTAGTTAGAGGGCCGCAAACGGCGGTACTTACTCTTCTGACGACGGCGAGCCCGGTCGGAAGGTGTCGTCTCGGCTCTTCGGCGGCACCGAGCGGATGATGTGTCTCCGGAGGGAGACGACGGGGGCCGACTGCGGCCGACTGAACGGTCGGGCCGAGCGCTGCCTCGCCATAACGGTACTACACAGGTCTTCTTTACTGTGCCTCACTCGCGGCTCCGCAAGCGCTCAGGTCTCTATACAGCACCTAGCACTCCAACCACGCGGTGTAATCTACATAGCCACCTGCAGGTGCCTAAACCTCTTCAGTCTTCAGGCGCAAACTTTGATCCTCCCAGGGAGTGGCACACACACTCACAGGGGAGCTATAGAAGGGACTGACTTCACTTTCACCCAGGGAACACGTACAGGTGAGTCCGCAAACTATCTGAAGTGTAATCGCCCTGTCAGGCGGCGTCCCCCGGGGTAAGGTTTCACCGCCGCCCGTACAATGTGAATGCGAGCGACCGCCAGCTGTACGTTGTTACGACAGGGTGACATTTTGTGGAGAGTCCCTGTGACCCCAAACCAATTCATTGGTGATAATTCCGAACAAATGACTCTTTGACGCACCTGTTTACGGTATCATCGGCGCTATTGTCTCCGGGGGTCGGTCCATTACAACAACAGGCACGGGTGGGGGCAGGCTATGTCTGCCCTTGTTTTTGTTCAATTTCTTATTATTCATAGGACACTTGCACATTACAAATGTTGAAATTTTCACGCTATCTATCCATCGAGTGTAGCTTGATGTATTTCTGAGAAGTGCCGTTATAGAAAAATAGCGGTAAGTGTCATTACAGCTGATGGATAAAAGTATATTAGATCTGAAAATGCCCAGAAAGGGTTATATAGGCTTAAAGCGTAAAAAAATATAAGGGTAGCATAATAGCGCCCATCCATGTATGTTCCTTCAATCATTTGATCTGAAATCACCATTACAAATGTTCTATTCTCGGACGTGAAAGGAAAAGTCTTTACTCGGAAACTTTCCCAGCAAAATGGACAGTCTATAGCTCTCACTTACTCTCCAAGCAGAGGTCCGGCTCTGGCCTTTTTTTTTGCGAGTTTTAGGCGTTTTTGTCAGACTGTCTATTTTGTACCACTTCTTTAATGTCCCACATCCATAGAGAAAACGGTACAAAATAGAAATCCTGACAAAAAGACGTCAAGAAACAGCCGGAGCCGAACTTTTTCTTGGAGAGTAACTCAGACGGTGGCCGAGCGCATCCACTAATTAATGAACCAACCGTCTAGCACACGTGAGTTGACATTGGAAAGAGAACAGATATTTTAAGTACGTCTCAAGGAGCAATTACGTGGTGATTAGAAATGATTCGTCAAAGTAAGTCAACCCTTTATTTTGCCTTTGTCCGATCACTCCCTTTGGCTTTGGCACTGTGAAACCTTTGGACCATTACATCTGCTTGGAGATCAATCGAAAGCAACGAAACAGTCGCCTTTGCCAGTAAAACACTGCCATGGCTACCGCGGCCTTTGAGTAGAAGTTGGCAACAAAGCTCATCCTGGTTACAAAGTACAACAATGTTTGATGCCGATTTTCCTTTAGATGATGTATGCGGACGCATGTTAGTCGAAGCATCCTTCCATGATTTCATCATTTCTACGTTGTGATTCTCTCATGGCCAGTTCTTGTAGTACTTGACCCGTCAATGATGTTCCAGTAAAAACCTTTCCTACGTTCCCGTATGGTTGTCAACTGTATGATGATGGACAATTAACCAATGAGCTGGACCTTAAGCTACGACATCAACTTTCGGCTGTTAACAAAAGTTTTCATCCATGCTGTAATTCGTGCAAAGAACTATAAAATGAGGAACAATGTGCCGCAGATTTATACAAAATATACATATATATCTCGGAAAACATGTAGTAATGTCATAGAATGACGGCGTCAATTTCAAGGTGAAGGAAGAAAACAAGGAGAATCTATTGTTCTTGTTCATGCTGTGTGTCTTGTCATTTGTTCAGCCTTCCTGACCACATAGATTTTGGAAACTTTTAAGGAGGTTTTTTGGTGCCAAACTTTTACCATTATTCGCTCGCTCGTATCAGGTTCGGGGTTCACATAAGATGTCATCCATATAATCAAATCAACGTGACCTTACTAGTAGAATAGTTCTAAAAACACTCTTGTAGTACTTTTCACTAACAGGTGTTCTCATAACCCCCATATAGTACTACTCCTGGACAGGTATTTTCCTAACCTCCATATAGTACTTCAAGGGAACTACGCATGCTCAGACCTTCCAGAAAAATGACTGTACAAGTCATAGAATTCTTGCAACTGCACATTATATTACTACATTATAGTAACCTCCACCCTAAGGCGTTGCCAAAATGTGGACTGCGATTATAATTTATACCCCCTTTCCACCAGGACGGCGCTCTCGCCGCGCTCTCTCTGCGACCTCAAATTTGATATATCGCTCAACGAATGGTATGGAAAAGAATCGAATCGTTTTATACTTTGTGTGTTTTGTTGTCTTCTCAGTCACACTTTTACGTTTTGCATGATATACCCGGTGTGAATGTGAATGTTATACATATCCTACATAGGTCGCATTGACATGTCGACAGCGCATCGCGATCGCCGTCTAGTGGAAAGGGGACTTTAGAGTGGGTGGTGATGAGGTTGGAGACTACTGCACTCTCCAAGCAGATTGATTTTTTTAACGTGTTTTTGCCGTTTTGTCGGACTTTCAATTCTGTACGGTTTTCTGCATGTCCGTTGGGCCAAAAAGACATGCAGAAAAGATACAAAACAGAAAGCCCGACAAAAACGCTTAAGACACGTCAAAAACAGCAGGAGCCAAACCTCTGCTTGGATAGTAGTTGGAGACAATGTAGCTTCCGGTACACTATTCACACAAGTGTCGAGTAGTTTGTCTTCACCCGCCTACTAACTCCTCACATTTTAAACTCCTTGGTCAGACAGCTCTCTGTCAAAATTATTTAAGATATTTTGCAAATTTCTGCTTTTTTTCAGCCTACTTTCCCACCATATCAGTAAACGCTTGCCAATCGATTTTGAATATTCCATTGTGTTAAGTTGTCACATCTTACGACCTTATAAGAACTACTTCGGCGGGGATTTATTTAGCGATTTTCCAATAAGTCTGCGGTATTTCCTGCCAAACAATATGAAAATTGTCGTCCTTGAGGAATTCTTGTAACAAGGCCGGCCCGGGACAAGGCCCCCACCTGCAGTATTACTGCATCTGCAGGCCAATTATGTCGCCTTCCCCGTGTGCCCCACTGTTGTACGATCGGTCGTTTATAATTGGAATCTATGGACACAGTGTATCGGCAAGGGTGGTGCCACAGGAAGAGGATACATCTCAGGGCGAGCGGATGGTTTTTAACGATGACAGAGGGGGATGTTATCGCGAAAATGAGCGTTCAGGGTCACTATTCATGTCTTATCAGGTCAAATATGGCGGTCGATATGACATGAAGTTTGTTCAAAACTACTTATTAATTTCTAACAATCCTCGGGTAAAAACTTTTCCTATTCGTCAGTTTAACTCGCATGCATGTCCCGTCAAGGTTTATAAGCGGAACGAAAGGTCCTGTAGAACAAACGCCGAGGAACTGGCTGTGAGCAGTGTCTGGTCGAGTACCAGGAAGTCAAGCTCTACAGGAAAAACGTAAGTACAGACGAAGTGCTGAAATCCTTCGGGACAGTCACTAATTTCCCTCTCGTATTGGTTATCGCATTTGAAGCGGTCGTGTATTAACACGCTTGTCACTTTAAACGTTTAAGCACACTCCGTTCAAGTTGTTATATTTCGTGGTGTATTTACTAAAGCTAATGTAAGATTTTAGGTTTGAATCGTGTTCGAGCTCGTAAGTGTTGCATTTTCTTTGTACATTTTTATTCTACTAATTTTTAAACTCGGATGAAATTTCATCCACCTGACACGCGAGACGCGTTTCAAACTGCATAGAAAACCTGATCGATAACTGTTCGATTCAGGTTATGGCGTGCCGGCTGTAAACATTTTTCTGTCGACGTGCTTTTGTAATTCATTTAAAAAAATGTTTTTCCCTAAAAGTTATGATGCACTCGAACAGGGTATCTATCGGTCATCGATCGTTTCAAAATGGCAACGACCGTGTACAAGACGGGAACGCGCACATGCGTACTACACCGGCTATCGATATCCATTCATATTATCCGGGTGCCTTATAGCGACTGTAGTTAGAACTGCAGGTGATCTAACGTCTTGCCTTATGTTATAATAAGCAACTGTGCTTTTATCCTACTTAGTAGGTTCTATATATCAGTTTTATTTCTGATGTCGCAGCATTTGTATTGCATTCTTGTTGTTGTTGCCAGCTGGTAACATCAGACACAATGCAACAGAACCCGAGTACAATAGAAGAAGTCCTGTGTTGTCAGAAAAAAAGTAATCTCCAAGCAGATCCTACGGTGCCATAAGATAGTATCAAAGCTGGCCAGGGAGTATAGCCGGCTAAGGGAGCCAAACGGGCACCTACGGGGAGTTTGATACTATACATTACGCACCGTGGATCTGGTTCGAGATTAAGAAAAAAGCACAACTGAAGCGCCTGGTAAGGAGCCTATTCCCATACATTTGAATTCCCGATTTACACACTTACAGTTAAAAGTTAAGGTACTTTCCGCACCAGATGGTACATATGGCGGCGCCCATCTCCTTTTTAATAGCCATTAGGCCACACAACTTTGTGCAATCACTACAGCAGGGCGCTATTCCACTGGTGTGTTCAACTACCACACTCCCAAATACTAAGTGCTAGGCGGAGAAAGCAGCAGGGTACAGACAAGTCTTTTAGAAATTATATAAAGTGTGTGTGTGGGGGGGGGGGGGGGGGCTTATTAGTTTCGCGGTAGGGATATAAGTAGTCATTATACAGAGTCATCGAGGTGAAAGGTTTTCAAAACGCAAGCTTCCTTTTTGTCTGTTGTTGTTGTTTCTTGCCAGTTCATCTAGGAAACTTATAATGGATCTTTTGTAGTTGATTATGTACGGGTGTAAATGCGGCGGCTCCCCTCTTGGACGTGTATCACACGTCCAATGGCCTTTCGGATAGATTAAAGATCATCGAAAATTTCCTGACGATAGGTTCGTGAGATCCGAGCAGTCTGATCAGTTTTGCCGATATTCAGATAGATTTATGTGTGTTGACATCGTAACTTTTCTGGACTTCAACTTGTAATAGCACCTTCAACTTGTAATATGACCTTCAACTCGTAATAGAAAAGCTTTGGAATTCAGCTCTTTCTGCTGCAAACTAGCTCTCAATCCATGTTGCTCTTAAATTTTCTCCTATGAAATAAAGAAGACTATTTTTACTACTACTACTGCATTATCGTCCCTCTTTCTCTGAAGCCCATGATAAGTACCTTCCAGTAAACGACTTAAGTCGTTGCTTGCTTAATCCTCCATAACATATCTCACCGGATCTCGGCCAACGTGTCGGCAACTGAGCTCAAAATGGCCTTTTCGCCCAAAGTACTGCCGACGTCCTAGCGACTACTAGGGTTTCGTTCGATTTTAGCAGCTCAGCCGTTGGGATTTAAATCTCAGCTATGCACCAATAAGCCAGAAATGACAATAACCAAAATTTTAGGAATGAAATACCAGTCCAATATGTGGCAAGGCAGATTTTCAGCGAAAATACGGTCAACACACGGGCAATTTTGAAATTTGGTGAACTCCAGCCGATCTAAAAGAAAACCTCGGGCGGTGTTCGCCTGAATTGTGACAAAGGCTTTGGATTAGGAGTTGTCCGTCTTAATTCCGCCTTATCCTAGTTCCAGTTTTCGCCGCTGATGACACTCAAGCAGAATATAATCTCGACAGTAGTCTGTTGAAGATCGGGACATCGTGGGCGGCTATATATGCGTACAACTTTTTTGAGATACGTGTAATACGTGAAAATGTGATCCACATGGAGATGTATTATTACACTGAAGGGTTCAGCTTCAAACAATAACATTAGGTTGGTAATTTAGGCGAAAACTTTATCAAATCACCCACCCACTTACGTACGTGCTATTACATTATATACATGTAATGAGTTACCTATGTATTCATTCACGTTTCGAAGTCAGTTGTCCCGCTGTGTAACTACATATTATTCGTTAAGATTGAGTCTCGTAGCAACCAACGCATACTGCATCAGTCAAATCATCAATTTGATGGTATGATCATGTTGATTTCATTATGTGCCTTAAATGTGCGATTGAATCAATTTCAGCTTTTTTTAATCAAAATAAATTTTCAACCATGTTGTTAATCGTAATGTGCTGCAATATGAGCAAATGTACACCGGAGATTAACAAAAAGTACCGGTAAACGGAAACTAATGCCATAGATTGCCAAATCATTTCCAAGGTCAAAGACGATATGAAAGAACAAAAAGGAAGACTCTATTAGTTGGTACACCATACTCTTTGTGTTTAGTCGTGTCTTCAACGTTTCTGAGCACTTATATTTCAGAATGAAGCCTTTTTTTTTACCAAAGTTTGCTTTATTCGCACGCTTCCATCAGTTTTGCGGTTCCCACAGCATATCACCCATATAATCAAATCAACATGGCTTAACGTTACCTTATAATCTTTTCTATGCCGTGGAAATGAAGGACAGGCAATTCTGGAAGGCCAACTTCGTTTGCATCACCTCTCAAGAGGATGACAAATGATGATGATGATGCCGTGGTAAATACCACAGAGATACAGATTAGACATTTACAGATTTAACAGCATGATCGTAGTACTATCGCAGGAAAGATTGTTGTCGTCAATCTTTTGTTTTAAACATCGCATACACATGCGCTTATTCAAAGATCACAAATCTGATAAAGCTAGCATGCGGAGGCATGAAGAACTGCTGGTTTACAAGACAGTGGAAATGACGAATTTTATTGGTTGTATCTTATTGTTGTTTTGTCAGCTTATCTTCACTTAAACGAATAGATAGTCAACTTATCTTCGAATAGATGACATGATTTAACATTTTTCTTGAGTGTCCGTCCGTTGCAAGTGGGAGTTTCACACGCCATATTTTGTTTCAAAACCCCCCCCTTTTCTCACGTTTTACACGTTGATGTTTTCTCATTTCAATTTAGTTTGTCTTCTCCGTTTCCCCAAAATCTGCCCTAGGGGAAAACTCAAATTGCCTCCTCAACTGCTTCCTGATCGCCTCCCAATTGTCGCCCCGGGCGGAGAATCTTGGGACTGACGCCAAAACTGCCGGGGAAGGACTTACCGGGATTTAAGGATGTTGTCTATTGATCTATATAGATCTGGATGGGCGGTTTCCGAGTCTTTGTCCCGAAGGAGGATCGATGTTAGGTGAACTTTTGAACGTGCGAAATGGGGACCGCGATTCGTTACGCCATTGGAGGGATGATTCTATAGTACCTATCAAACACTTTAGGTGGCTCACGCAAAAGTCCCTTCTGCATGCGTGCCTACATGGGCACCGTATGTGTTTATCCAATAATTTAGAGGATGGATGTAGCTTCTTTGCAGCTTGAATGCCTTCCTCATTGTAAGAAGTCCGTCTATCGTCTTTGTGACATATCGGGTTTTAAACGCATACGCACAGCCCATCATTCTTCGAATTCCTTTGAGGCATTGTTCTCCTCCAGTTTAACAGAAGAAACGGCCGCGAACTTGAGAATGTTAAACAGACTGATCAACGTGAAATGATCATTACACCATTAAGCAGTCCTTATCACCCGCGCTCTTCTCAACAAAGGCATGTGTTTGCCCAGTTTATCACGCGTGGAGTTTGCAGTAGACTCAGAAGTCACTTAGTTTTGTGCGAGGTTGATAAACACTTCAGGTTTTATGCCCGTGCTTACAGGGGGGGGGGGGGTGATTGTGTAAATTGTCATAAATTTAAGCAGGAATTCAAGATATAGTTTGTATTTCTATGTCAAAGTTTGTAATTGCCCATACGAAAGTTGGTATACTTTTTGATTCTATTCTATTCCGATCTATTCGATTCTATTCCGATCTATTCGATTCTATTCCGATCTATTCGATTCTATTCTATATTTGAGAGGGTGAGTGGATACTGATACTCGTATCCCTTATGCTATGACTGAACCAGTCTATATATAAAAGAAATCTTAGGATTTTGTCAAACGGTGATGACAAGTGTTCAACTGAGTAACTTTATGACTAACACCAGCTTACTCCTCTGGTAACATATTGCCCCATTTGCCCCAAATGCATCTGTTTTCTCGACAAGCAAAGCGGTCTAATAGAGAATGGCAACTTTCAGTGCTCATGATCAGCCGATGCCAAATCCGTGTGATTTAGTACACTTTAAAGGCCTCCAAGTCACCAAAGCTTCAGTCTTTCTGCTCATCATCTTTTAAATCAGACTTGTTCACTGTCACAGTTTAGGAACGGAGAAGCGGTAGCCTGGAGTGCTTGTCCGAAATATGACATTACTTGGCTCCATCATCACCTCCATCGTCAGTCGAAGTCCGGTGTAAAAAAAAATGGATTTTCCATCTTTACAGTTGAAGAAAAAAGTTTCAAGGTACCGCAGCCACGTTACTACCTGCAGCGTACTCATTAAAACGCCACTTTATGTCTATAATTATGCTAATCACCCTGTTGGTGAAATGGCGTATTGATTCATACCTTCTCGTGGCCTGTGCGCCACCAGCGGTACAACTCGCCACCGTCAATCCCCTCCTCCTGTGCAGAACCGGGTTCCCGTTCTTCCTACCGCGCGAACGGTCCGGAGAGGTGGCAGTCGCCATTTTAGACCACCGCCGCTACGTTCTACTGTCAGACCGTACTTCCACCTTTGGGAGCTATTCTATCTTCATTAGGAGTGCTTCGTGTTTGTTTATTCATGTTTCATCAAAACATGGACCATGGTGTCGCAGCAATGCTGTCGTCTTGTGTAGATAAAGAAGCAAAATCTGTTTGTGAATTCTTTTCCGTCGCCGCATGTTATCGACTCCAAAACACTTTGTCATATTTCTTCCGGCGTCCGTCGTTCTGTACTTTGGGCGTCTCGGGAGTAATCTCCAAGCAGATCCTTCAGTAGCATAAGATAGTATCAAAAGCTGGTAGTGGAGTGAAGCCGGCTTAGGAGTGTGTTTGGCTACCGGGGAAATGCACACCTCTTAGTTGACTACACTCATTGGCCAGTTAAGTACTATCTTATGCCATCGTAGGATCTCCTTGGAGATTATATCGGGAGGGGGTGGGGTGGTGCTGCATGGGTGGGGGCGCCATTAACACCATTTGCTAAATACAGGAAGACACAGTACAGTTACGGCAACCTGGCATTCAAGGTTCCATTAGGCCACAACAAGTAAATTGTATTGATGACATCCTATGCAGAGCGCAAAATAATGAGATAGTGCAAAAGAAAACAAGATGGGTAAGAAAATGGATAAATTTTCAAAATAGACACCATAAACGCCGTAACAAAATTTGAAGTGACAAAACGTGGCATAACAACTAACAAGGCATTAAGTCCTGTATCAAAGAAGTGAGCTAGTGTAGTAAACGTGATACTAGTGTAGTAAAACTGGTATCACTTGCCAAGCTGGCAACTACATTCATGGCTTCCATATTGGTTTGGTGACACTTTTACAACTATCCAACAAGTTTCACTTCTACAATTATAGCCATGGCTACCTCCCTAGTGTCACTTCTGATTATTAGGCTACAACACAACATGTTTGCCTATTTTCAAATTGGTCCACCTAACCATCCTGGAAGAGGAAAAAAAGTGTGTGTTTTTTCTGAAATCAGGCGAAAATTAATGATCTGATGTCATCCATAAGATTTACTTGCTGTGGCCTTACGCTATCCTTGTAATGCACCGATTACGCTCTATGTTAAATTTCGATGATTAGGCTAAAGATTACGTAGGAGGGTACGGTATGCGCGAGAGTAAAAGTTTGAATTATTAGTACTTTGTGAATCTCGAGGGGGTGAACGCACCGTTAAATTCCGGAAGACAGTGGTTGGGTTACGTACATGTATGGCGTTAAATGGCGGCCCCCTGACCCTGCTTCCAGGCGTCCACTCCGCTATAAGTGCAATGCATCAATTACGTCCTACCTTAAATTTCAGCGTTCGGCTTCAAATTGAGTGGAAATAAAGCGTTAAAGTGTATGGCCTCCTCTTGAGTCATTGAATTATAATTACTTTGTGCGTCTCGTGGGGGTGGGGTGGGGGGCACGACGCTTTACGCTATTGCGGAAAAGAGTGGTTACTAGGGCTGGGTACCGGTACAGAAAATTCAGGTCCAGGTCCGGTTCAGGTCCAGAGGATCAGGTCCAGGTCCGGACCTGAACCTGGACCTGATTCAGTATGACTCATACCAATGGTCCATTTCACTACAAAGAAATCAGTTTGGTGGAGTATTAGACTTACACTGGCGTTTTAAAATCCTACAACGCTAACTGCACTTGTACGATTTGCTGTAAAACTTGGTAGAAATTACTATAAACTCTACTCTACTTCACTTTTGTTATTTTCTTCCACCTGCGAGCGCCAAAACGGGTGAATGCCTGATAAAATAATCTGTTAATTTTCTAATCGGTCCAACATCCGGTCCACCTAATTTTTTTAGGTCCGGTTTTTCTGGACCGGTCCAATAAGAAAAACCGGTGTCGTACCGGTACGCTGTACCGATACCCAGCCCTAGTGGTTACGTACATGTACAGGTATTACGCTAAAATTCATGTGCAGGCGTCCATTCGACATTTATACGCTCAATGCACCGATTGTTCCCTACGTTAAATATCAGCGGCCCCGCTACAGATCACGTGACCTTCAAGCGTATGTGCCCGTACCTTCTCTTGAGTCCAAGTCTGAATGACCAGTTGTTTCCATGGGGCGAGAAAAACGTTAAGGGAAACCCAAGTAGCCCATGGTTGTCTGGGTTTTGGTAAACGTTGTGGGAAACACGGTGGGCCGTCTTTCAGCAGGAAGCTTGGGCTAATATTGACAGAGACGATACGTGATGTTTGCGCGGACTGATGTGGTATAGACAGGGTACTGATGGATGAAGGGGAGTTTACACTAATCTACAAGCAGATGTACAGCGAATCACTTCTTTGTCACTCGGCACTGCCGCAGTCAATGTACAGCTTAAGAAATGTCGAATGAAGATTTGTATTTTAAGTTACAACGATGGTCCTCGTCGTCTCATCAATATTTCTTAGCCCGATGGACGAACATCATTCACCATGACCCCCCCCCCCTCCGTTGCTAATGTTAGTCAACTAAATTTTTATGTCCCATAATTGGTTTATAGACCTAACGGCCGTACGGCACTGTTGACGGCAACAGAGATTTACAACCACTTGCTGTGTCACCATAGCCTCCACCTCTCTATTCTGGCCCAAACCCTCTTGCAAATAGTTTCCCTATGACCAGCGTAGTTGGCTTGGTAGAAACTTGTGTCTCTCGTCTAAAGTAATAGATTGGTGGTTTGAGATCAGTGATGACCCAAGGGGCTCGTTGGACATCCAGAAACACCTTGGACAGTTTCTTTGCGCTGAACAAAATTTATCGGCGTAATCAATTATAGAATATTGTCTGTGTGGATGGGGAGCAAGAATAGATAGCCTGAAGGGACTCATCCGTTATACCCCACCATAAATGACATCATTTATCATTTTGCTATCATTACAAATAGCTAGTATCCATCCAATGCGGCCTGCAGCCTAATCTCCGAGCAGATCTTCGGGTAATCTTCACGTGGGTGGCACTGCGTCATCAGATTTCGAGGCCAGTCAGAAACCGTCACGATTTTGCCCCGAAGGTGTGCCAGGAGATCAGCTCCAACTACTACTCTGTAGCCTCTTTTAGACTTACTACGATTGCTAAAGTGAGAATACTTGTCAGGGGAGTTTGGCCACCATAAAGGTTTCATTGCCCGGCACAGAAGACACAGGGGGAAATGTTCACCATTCCATGGACTCTTCTGGCCAATTGGTCCACAAATGCTACTATACAACCCCCACAGGAAGGCCTGGAAATGGCTAACTTATCCGGTTGTTTCTCCTCAGAATATGTGGCAGAGAAACGACCAAATGAGCGAACCGACGTTAAAATATCTTAAGAGATTAATTGGTAAAAGCCCCACAGAAGCATTGGTAACTCGTAAAACATTATGAACTAAAGCAGGCTTGCGACGCCTTGAACTAATAATGCCTTCTTTCCATGCGCACCTTATACTACACTAGTGCGTACCAACTTCCAATATATAGAGAGCTGGTGTGTTAGGCCCTTATGGCTCTTACTCGTTACGTGTTTGTGATAAGAACAGTCTAATGATCATCACGTAGTCGACTGCCTGTCTCGGGCAATGGCAGTCCGCCAGATCGTGATCCCACACCGTCTTTTGTCAGTACACGTCTGGCAACTTTCGTTACATATTCAAATTGTTACAGTTAGTGAAGAAGGGGAGAGTTTGCTCACTTGGTCTTGTAGTTTAGTAGACCGCCCGCGGGAATTTCCGGAACGAGGGACAACTTTCGCGACATCCGGGCACCGTGACCAGGCTGACGGGTGACGTCCGGGGAACTGGCCGCCATCTTTTTTTTTTTTTTCGGGGATCTTCTGTGCGTGTCGTCTGCAGACATTAAAAAAAAAATGGCGGTTGTTTGAAATTCATTTTACCCGTTTAAAAACTTTTCAAATTTTGGTTAATTCTTCACATAAAATGACGAGCCAGGAGATGAATACCTCTCCTGACAAAGTTTTTAATTGGGAAGGTTAGATAAAACGTCTGATCCCGTGAGCTATCGGGGGTCCTAGACTTCAGAGTCTTTAGATGTCGTAAGGAGACCCTAGGGACGGTTGCATACTAAACTTGTAGCGTACGTGTACAGCTGCAATACTTATTCATTACGGTATGACAAGATTAATACCTTACCCTGTACATTTAGACGATATTCTTACAATATTGCAGACATATGGAAATCTATCTGCACCGCCTAAAGGCAAACAGCCGCATTCATCACCCTACCTATGAGCCTTTCAGCCTCACGCTTCCAACAGTGAGCCTGCAATAGTTCATCTGTCTTTTGTGCCCACAGGTTACGAATATGGACGACGCAGAGCTGCAGATTCACGGTTAAGAAGTATGTTACTTGTGCGCGAAAGCATAAATCATTTCCGATGTAAATCGGCCTCTCAGAGTTTAACCAAACATGCTGATTCGTTTACAATGGTCGGTTTAGTGGCCATATTTCTGCCGTTACTGAGGAAATGGTGTTTGAGTACTGTAAGAATGTCAACTAAATCAACAGCTGAAGGAGGCGGTTGAAGTCCCCCCCCCCCACTCCAATATCGCAAAAGGCAACAACGATCCAATACAATACGCCGTTAAATGTACTACAACCCAACACCCTCACCCCCACCCCCCACACACACTAGCTAGGTCACAATTGTACTTCTGCTTTTTTTGCTTTTTCAATTTGACCCTGATGTAAATATCTATCGATTTAAAGACGATAAAACACATAAAACCTGCAAACTTTTTTTTATCAAAGTACTTAATCTTACAGTACAGTAAATTTGAGGTCGCCGCCTCCGTGGAAAAGGGGTGGAACTGTATTGTTTGCTGCTTCTGAGTCCTTTGTAGATAGTAGGTTATCATTCTTGTAGTTTATTGCTGTTATGGTTAGCTAGTGACACTCATATTCCAAAAAATACTATGAATAAAAAAAAAATACACCAAAAACTATAAACTGGCATTCAACCATACAGAAATGTATGCTGCCACCCCCACCCCCTTCTTCCAGGCAGCTCAACTCGAATAAAACGCCAATGATAGACATCTGAATGAAATACCAGAGTCTAAACTGGCCTTAAGGTATTCAAAGGAATAATGCACTATCGTAATCGTTTTCTAAGAACACGTCGATATCAATTCAAGCGTCTTGAAGACCTCAAGAGAAGGTCAGCTTCCCCTGGAAAGTGGTTGAAGGAGCTAGCTATGATCGATCGAAACAATGACAACAACTTGATGGTAGATATCCAGGCCAGAAGGCACTCAAGTCTAAGTCTGAAGGACGGATCCGGAGCATCTTCCGTTTCTTCTTACATTAGATTCAAGCAATTCTTCAAATCCGCTTAACTCACAAACATCCCCAACATTTTTGGCGACTAAAATGACTGAACGGGGTCGAAATGTACGCGATTATGTTTTGCTCTACATCTTCTTTTTGCATCTTTTTCGGTGATCAGTATACGCACATAGATTGCTTCATCAATATGAGAGGAATACTCAATGTCGCCTTAGCTTGCTCAGATATTTCAGATTGTCACATAGGGCCAGAACCGACTCAAACAAATATTCCTCTGCAATTTCCGCAGTACTGTATCGTACAAAATTAGGAAAGGTTATTGTAAATGTTTACTAACAAATTAAGTAGGATGAAAACTTTTATTCTATACCTTTACTGTATGTACTAATTGTTGTCATACTTGATACCGTGTACAAATGTCTTGCAATAGATAAAAAAATCTTTTTCTTCAACATATATGCCTGGATTGGTAACCGTTTTTGAAGGACGAGGCAAATCGATATATCATATGAAAAAAAATGCAGTAGACACGGACTTGTAACGTTATTTTCAAGACAGAACATGATTTACGTCCTTATTTGGAGCAATATGTTATCACAGCTGTCTTCATTTGATGCCACGACCAAACGAGGCACACGGGAAGTAGCAATCAGACGACATGAATATGAAATAATTTAAAAAGCAGTCTTAAGAGATTTCCTGTTCAAGAAAAGAGCTGAGGTGGTCTGTGAAAGATTGAGAGCTAAGTCATCCATCTTAAGCGCGATTTGGAAAAGCCGTCGACCTTGCCAGACATGCAAATGCCGTAATTCAAATTACTACACCCCAACTCCGATGAGTTGCATCGATACGCGCTCAGAGAAAGGAGTTTTGTAACGTGTCTATAGATTCCATCTGACGATTTTTCTTATCTGTCAAATGAGCAATATTTTAAGTGCTGCTTACTTCGGCACTGGACTGTGTATGACCAGCAGAATGACAACAGGAGATCAGATTAGTGGAACTGAAATTCATTTGTTCCACGTTTGTCTTGAATAGGCCAAGCAAGACGATGACTCCACGTGCAAATATCTCCAAGGCAGTTTACAAAGCTTTCACCTAAACGGTCTGTAATCTTCCAGAACCATTATTCTCATCTTACTCGTATCTATTCCTGTCGACTGTTACTATGCAAGTTTGTCCGACTCAAGTCATGGCTGATTCGATGATATTCCACATTAGTGTGTCCAGATAACGTTTTGGTGCCCTTCGTGTGACATGTTTTTACATTCATCAGGATACATTCCTTTAGGTAGCTAGTGCCAATTCAAATGTTGAAGATTAGGGACGGATTGGGACACAGGTGAAAGATCACGCCGCACTGCGACTTATTAGTATTCCTAAGTCTTAGTAATGGTCGCTTTCGGGATAGCCTCAATGGTGGGTGACTTTTGGTTGTCCTGTTTCCGCCTACCACCACAGGAGTGCATTATAATTAGAAACCAGCTAATGGATTGAACCAAGAAATGGAATTCTGAAGAAGACGAGGCGAGAGGGGGCGTCGCGGACAAGATGGTTATCATAATTGTGTTCATCACGCCGAGTATGCGCGGAATAGGAGTTCGGTGATCTATAGTTTAGGTTCTGGAAGGTGAAATTGTTTGACAACAATCACTACGGAACGTGTCTCTGCATCGTGTACCCATTTTCTTGTGTCTAGGACCGCGTGTCGCCTTGTACTTTTCTGGTTAACTGGTGAAAACATCATCTCCGCACATGCCTTCGAGGTCTTCGTCATCAAAGTACAATGAGAAGGTGGCTCCGAAAGGCTCGCTAAGAAAAGGGGACCACTAATTTTATGTCTAGAATGTGTTGTTGATGCCTTTTTTGCAGTCGGTTCAAAAGAGCACTAAGACCTTTGCATTAGGAGAGTTAAGTTAAAGACAATCTGAAAAGGATACAGTCCATATCGAGTATATCGAAACAAATTTGTAAAATGGCAGTAAGAGCACCGTAGAGAATTTAATTTGTGATTCTATTTGTGCAAAGGAAACTAGATGCCCCTTCCCTCTGACCACAAGGGTTTTGCAACAACCAAATGTCATGACCATAGATTGTGCAGAACACGAGATGTCAAAACAGGAAGTTCTGAAGCAGTGCCATAGAAAACTACTAGAGGGCAATAATCCAATAGTTTCTTCCTCCTTTTTGCCAACTATACCTACATACCAAATATCATCAAGATCCATCCACGACGTCTCGATGTATTCTGTTCGCAGACAGACAGCTTTCCACACAACACATGTCACGTACGTACCCGAAAACAAAATGTTTTGCGAAGGTAAAGAAACAGACAAGTTAAGACATTGTTGACTTCCAACATTCGTAAGTACAGAGAGGTATTGGAAACGTGACTTATGATCAGGAAGTTCCAATCTTACCGCGTCACAACTGATCTTATCCGTGGTTTCTTGGAACATTGCTGCTTATTAGAACTCCCGCGTTTATTGGAGAGATCGATTAGATTTTAAAGTGGCTAATCCACCCACTACAAGGCCTTTCTCCCCCATGATTTGAAAACATCTTCAGGGTCATAAGAACCTCGCTGATACGCACAGATCCTAATCTACCCTGGTCCGAGGGCATTAGGGATAATTGAATGTCCCATCGCGTAGTTAATGAGGGTAAAAGCGTCTCTGGGAAAAAACAGTAACTATGTTCCTGGAAGCTAACTCACTCACGCACTACACAATTATATGTCAAATTAGCATCGTATCCAACAGGACACCAGGACACGGAGTCTGGTGAGTGGTGACTGTGTGTTGGGGGCGGGGCTTGTGAGGCAAGGCCAATTATAACAAATGACTTGCGGGGCATTTTTCCACCATTATCCATTAGTTCATCACACGTTTACTTGACAGTAAGTCAAAGCCGCATGGTCTCAACATTCTCGGAAGATTGTTGACCGTCACAACATTTTAACATTGCAATTTCACTAATGTTGACACTTCATGATAAACTTACTTGAAGATATAGGAGTTTTCTACTTTCTCTTTACCTATGTGTTTTAAATATTGCATTTGCGGATTGAACTCTTATACTATAGTAATATTACTACATAGAAGCTTACTACATAGAAAGAAGCATACACAAAGAAGTACATTGGCTTTCGTATGGTCAATTGCAAACTATAAAGTAGAATGATAAACTAAATCTTTTAATTCCTCTTACTGAATAAAGTAAGCCAACAAGCTCTCTAGTATCCACAATTAAATGGGGCTTCAGGCAAGTGTCATATTTTTGTCTTTTCTAATATAAAACATTATTTCATGTGTTTATGAGAACTGTCGAATCGAAGGATACAATAAACCTGCTTGTGATATCCTCATGTTTACAAGTACCATGAGAAGGGCACCAAAAAAACCTACATTTCTTTTCTACTACTAGTATGATAAACGTCAAATCGTATATCATTGCATGATCAACTCATAAGACTCAGTATTTCCTGCATGTTCATCTGTCCGGTAAGCCTGAAGTAAGCCGTCTGGAACCAGTTCCTGTCATGATCAGATCTGGGACATCATCTTTGAAGAAGCCGCGGGCTGCTCGAGTAGCTCTTACCGAATGAAAAACAAATTTGCTCACAGGTAACTTCACAGGTGCAGTAATGTCGCTGTCCTTGCCAGAAATCGGTTCCGAGCCATTGAACAAAGATTTGCTGAAGGACACGTGTGTGATAAGAAGGACGGGTGTTCCCGAAAGTTCAGGAGAGGGGCAGAGACGACTTCCTATGACGCAAAACGATAACAAAGTCCTCATCTTTATACCGAAATTGAATCCCCTTTATCCCACCATGTCGTCTTGACTTATCATTTTGCAGTACTTCATCATTAAAAGTTGACGAGAGTGGTATGCTATCAGATTCAAACTTTCTAATGATGTCGGTTCGGTAGTTTTTTTTCTTCTTTCTCGGAAGGACTCTAGTTAGAACCTCAGAGGATTGCATTAAACATTTCCTGGGAAAGAAATAATAGATGGCGCTAGGTAGGTCACACTGGTGTCAGATTTCGTCCCAGAATTAGGGCAATAAAGCCCTCACTCATATTTCATTGTCATTCCTGATTTCCTTTTCCATCCGACTGTGTCCCGGTGGACTCCACGGGGGTGGACACCATCAATTGTAACCTGATGCATCTTCTCATTAGCTGGATCCCAGAAAAAAGTAGTGACGTCAAAACGACGTCACCGCCATGACATCACCACGCCCACATTATCTCCACCACCACTTATAAGTACTTGAGAATAAACCTTACCCGGGGCAGATCGCAGTAGACTGATCTGTTTGGGAATCACCTGGCAGCCCGGTGGGCATTAGTTCTACAAACGAAGTGAGAGGTAGCCCCGGCCTTTACCATATTGCTTTTAAGAGGCCAGTCTTGTTCCATTTACGTTTCAGTCCGACGCCTCAGTTTTGCCTAGCGGACAACCAGTTGCTTCCTGAGCGCGTCGTGTACTTGTGAGGATACTTCTCGGTACAGCTGTGCTGACGTGCTGACATACATCACCGGTGAGCCTGCTCTGAACGATTGACGTGGTCCGTCGGCTCGGACAAGTTTGTGAACTGCCAAACAATCGGTAAGTCGAGTTCTTCCGGCCCAGGAAATGTTTTTTCCCGTTCCATTGATTTCTTCATCCCTTTTCCTTCATGTGTGGTCATAACTCCGTACCGCGATCTATAGTCGTCACTTTTACTGATGTGATGTATTTTCTTTGAATGTTTATCCATTTTTATATGACAGATTCTTTCAATCTGCCTGTAGAGGTCATGTGAAAAACACTTTTGTGCATTTTGGAGTTGACGCTTTTGTCTGTTTATTCGCTTTTTATTATTTCGTAGATCAGTCTTTGTCGTGGTTTTGTTATAGGTGTGTTGTGGATAGATATCACATAGGAACTGTACCTCCGGACATTTGTTACTACATGTGTATCCGTCGAATTCATCCAGACGGATTTATAATAATATTATTCTTCATCTAATTTGATAATTCCTTTCCAAGATCTCAAACACAAAATCCAGCATCAGCGATAGATTTCGTTTGTTTCCCTGAATTGAATTTAGTTTTGATCAATCCATGTTTAGCTTAAGCGCTCACTCGCACTGCGGACTTTAGACAGTCATTGTTTCCAGCTGTTGATAAGCTTAATTCGTGTATGCTCGCATGTTGCCTTTGTTAGCGTGTCGCACTGCGTCTGTTAGAGCATCATCAGTGGTGCGGTAGGATATAATGGGACGTAATTTACGGCAAGATTACTACATGGAAGATTACGATTGCAATTTGCTCGTCTGATCTATTTGATGCAATTCAAATTTTCTGAACCTCTTATATTTGATCTTTTTTTCTTAACATTCATCCTTTGATATATATCCAACACAAGATCAAGCAGCAATAGGAATAGGCTTTTCTTCCTCTAAATAGGAAACCTTACTTCTTATTACGAAGTATATTATTCTGTCATCGGCTTTAGTGTTTGTAAAATCAGCTAAAGTCTGCTTGTTAGAATTGAATATGTGCCAACTACTCTTTACTTAGTCACTCCTCAAACTAATCCGGGTTATCACAAGTTAGAAGAATTGCCGACGGTAACCTACATTGAGGAGCTGTATGTCTCAAAGACGATCTTTAGCAACATTTTCTGGTTTCTTACCAGAGATTGCCATCTGATCTAATACTTTATCAAAGCTTTAACGATTTCAGGGTACTATCAAGAGGAATATCTTTATCGTTGAGCATTTTATGTACATACATGTATAGCCCATGATTGATTGCTAAGGATATATCCGCATGCATGTAGAGAGATAAGTATAGCTAAGCCTGCGCGCACGTTTAAATAGATAAGACTTGTTTTTTATTGGCGTTTGGAAGAACCGTATCATACGGGTAACAAAAACCACAATAATTCAATGATTCGCAATAATTCACAAGGCTACTGACTCTCAAAACATGTCGTCTCGTATCTGTGATTGAGTAAAAAGGCACAGTTTAAGTAGTTAAGCTCATGTATTTCTTCACCACAGTTCCAAAAAACAGTGTTATGGGCAGGAAACGGTTATGGGTAGCTTTGCGCTGCCAGAGTTATCTCCAGAAAAGCCGATTATGAGATCCACTCCTACGGTAAGCACACTCTGCCAAAGATGCTCTTTATCATCAACAAAAAAAGGAATTTTGTAATACGGAATGTATTCAAGGACCATTTCTCACAGGAACAAGTTGTGATCTTTTTGTCATGTGTAGGTTTCCATTTCGATAGCGATGTTTTGAGAAACAGTTGCACTGCGATCAGAAGCGTTTTTCATAGAAAATGTCCCAGAATGTATGGCAACGCCCTTGTTCGGCAGATTCCATGGAGGATAACACAAAATGATAATGACAGCTTCTTCATTACCCATCGACCTAGATATCCCAGCTAATGAAACGTTATAAGTAAATGGTTTCTTGGATGTACACGAAGTTAATTACCTAAGCCAATGTTCCGCTAATGTACCTTCAATCTAATGCTTTGGATGCCAATCGCCAGGTAAGTGACACATCATAAGAGTACATGTATTGCAATTAGTTTAAAAAACCCTACTGAACTAGATGTGACTGAGGTCAAGTCAATTCAAAGCTTATTGCACGACAGTTTCTGGTGCAATGTATGGCAAAGCGTTGCACACAAGACGTTTTATTTGTTTTTTGCTCGGAACCGATTTCTGGCAAGGACAGCGACATTACTGCACCTGTGAAGTTACCTGTGAGCTAATTTGTTTTTCATTCGGTAAGAGCTACTCGAGCAGCCCGCGGCTTCTTCAAAGATGATGTCCCACATCTGATCATGACAGGAACTGGTTCCAGACGGCTTACTGCAGGCTTACCGGACAGATGAACATGCAGGAACTACTAAGTCTTATGAGTTGATCATGCAATGATATACGATTTGACGTTTATCATACTAGTAGTAGAAAAAAAGTAGGTTTTATCTAATACAATCTACATGTATGAAAAAAGACACGTTGCAGTGTGTGACAAAGCGTCGTATGATACTTCATTGAAGTTCATTCAGAAAAATCTACATGTAGGTTATACAATATTCATAGAAGCGACAGTAAGGAAATATGTGTTTAAGTCCGCGTTCCATAATGGCGATTCTTTTTATCCAATTTGAAAATCATAAAGATCCAACTTGAAAATTCAGTTCTAGTTCTGATACTTTCAGTTTCTGAATATCATTTTACTAGAGTCCATTCCAAGACACCATGCGGATGTTTGTTGGCATTGTTTAGAATTGATTTTAAAGTTTTGTAATTATATGTCTAGGACATTCGATACTTCAGAAATATTTTTAACACTGTTTCAACTTTATAAATATTTCCCTGGTCCTGTAAAACTTTGGAAATATTCATGGTGTGGAATTGGATACTTCTAATGGTTTCTAAAACATGATAACAGCATTCTACCATTATTTACCATTTTCTACTATTTTTTGTAAATGGTTCGGTGGGCTGGGAAGATAGCAATTCACACATCCTTGCAAAGTATAGTTGGGTGCCATGCAACAATGGCCCACCACAAAGGACCCACCAGTGCCCAGCAGTGAAATCTAAAAATATACATATGCAACAATAGGGCTTACTTTTATGGGGGCAATAAACTAATTTTATCATTTGGCCAGGTTTACCATTTTTTGTAAATATTTGTAAATGTGAAATAATCACAGAGAGGTTTCACAATTATTCTAAATAAAGATATTTTTGTACAGTTACTTTCAAAATGTTTCTAAAATATTCAAAGAAATTCAAATAAATGAGTATTTTCTTAGTCAATTTTTTGAAAATGATTTAATTATTGTGGCTCAGATATTCTTTTATTCAAAATAATTCAGACTAATTATAAATATCGCCTAAAAACCCTCATGGTGTCTTGGAATGGACTCTAAAGTCCGTTCAAATTTCTTCTTCTGATAAAAAAATTACAAAGTTCTTCATTCACGACCAAATGATTTCTGGACGACTTTCAATGACCCTCTGTCACCTTCTTCGTGGCAAAAATGGCTGGTTCACTTTGCACTGCAGGTAGAATGTAGTCCCTTACATAAAGTACTGTCACATACATATTTATTGTTATGCAAAAATGATATAATGCGTTCGAAACTACGTTTTAGCAATGACACCTAGCCAGCAGCAGTGCAAAGTGAGCTAGTCATAGCATTGAAGAAGATATCAGCTGGTCATCGAAACGCAGGCTCTTGAAAAATACATGGCTTTGAATAAAGAACTCTGATATTCAGCCATTCACTGACCTGGTGAAGCTACTCATGAAACTTTCTTCATTCTTTTACCGATACGAGGTTTGAACAGAACTGCAAATAAAGTCGCGATGAAGTTTGTGTTTCATAAAGAAACCTTGTCCTTGCAAAAGTGCACGAATAACTAGTGATTCACCGAGTCTCGCTGCGGAATCCCCGAGATTTTCCTTTCCTCTTCTAAGGGACGAAGATTTCCACTCACTGATCTTATTATGTAACCGAGGGCCTCTTAGACGTTTTCGTCTATCTTTGAATATAATTGGACCCGTTTTGCACGACATGTGGTCCTACATATACCAAGTTCCTTTTTCACACGATGCAGGCCTCGCATTAACTTCTCAAGGATATATCAATTTGATGCATCTCCGGTGAAATAAAATGTTTTAGTTGATGCGTCTCGATCAATATGATAAGATAATTCACTCAGGTATGCCTGGTCATAAAATTTCAGCATTTCCACTTGACCCTGAGCGTATGGATTAATGGTAAGGCTTGTAATAGTTATCCATTAGCAAGTGAAAGGATCAAGCTAGTGGTCACTACGGAGGACAGTACTCAGGCTATGCAATGGTCGGGGAGAGAACTTCTCGCACAAATCGAGCCAAAAATCAATTATTTCAAAACCCTTTTTCCTCTGAAAACTATTGATCGTATACGACTCAATTCATGTATCATAAGTACTTTTACGTAAGTAGACGTCGGAGCAGTCTAGGTCATAAATGTTCTAGTCTCAATGACATCCCGTCATAAAAACTAACGAGAGACATCCAGCCGAGAGAATGAAGAAGGGGGATTCTGAACAAGACCTCTGAATACATTTCCCCAACCCAGACAGGTGATGCTTGTATTTTACATATTGTGTAAAAGCTGGACGAGCTGCTAAAAATCGTCCGAAGCCCGAGTAATCACAAGGACGTCGGCCGTACTTTGTCCGAAAATGCCTATTTGGAGCTCGCCGAGCTCAGTTCATGATTTGTGACGGGCACATTTTGTGGCAATCAGCCTGGATTCGAAAACCTTGAAGAAAAGTTTTATGGCGCTTTACGTCATCCCTCGTGACGGGACGCCAGATAATTGGCAGTCACGGGATTCTCCAGAAGCTAACGCTAACAAGCCTGGGTAGTACGTAATCAAGTTTTCAATTGAATAGCAATGGCTTTGTAATACGAATAAGGACATTGTCTCCCTCATATGTTCTTTTTGACATACGAAAGTTCTTTCTTTGTCCGTGGACTCATGTTTCCCCATAGTTATAGGGGCATGATGCCAATCTACGGTGCTTTTATGAAGAATACAAAGATAATACCAGTATGTCTCCCACACAGAAAGATTGATGTAATTTAGTTTTGCTTTTCATTCTTTCCCTCTGACGTTTCAGTCTTACAGGACCTTATTACCACCCACGGAACCGATTTGGGCATAAATATATATATATATATAAAAATTTCAGAGCCTTTGAAGTATCTATAACTTTAGAAAGTTTCAGAACCTTAAGCTTGTTAGGACCTATAAGAAAACTTCAGAAACTTAGAAGGAGATATATAAGAAACTTTCAGAAGCTTCAGAAGCTTTGGTGCCTAAGCAGGACCTTTAAGAAAGTTTCAGTGCCTTAGTAGGACCTATTAGAAATTTTAGGACCGTTTTAGCACCTATTAGAAAGTGTTCAAACTTTTCCCTGACTGCAGTGACCATGAGGACGATATCCGTATCCGGGGTGGCTCTGCTGCTGGCCGTGGCGATCGTGGTGAGCTCGCAAGGACTGGCGCACGGGTACAACTGCAAGTACGTCTTCTCATTACATGATGGTTCATGGAAACGTAGCCTATGTTTGTTTTGCTGTTCTAATTGATACGTGGCTACAATGTCTTTTATGCTTAAGTACAAGCAATGCAATGTGATGATATACGAATGTTTTATTCTTACGCTTATCGTGAAAATATACTCATATCATCAAGAACTCCAGATTTTCTTTAAAACGTATGTGGTTCAACGAGTCACCTACAAAATAGAATGTTCTGAACTTGTCCTGAAGTGATATCCATTTTAAGACTTGTTACAATCTTGTTCTACTGTGTTATGTCATTTTTGACCACGTCCGTAGCTAGCGGTGGTTGACGCAGAAGGAAACACAAGACAGCAGACGTACTAAACTGTTACATTTCAGTTGTAGATCATGTCTTCTTCGAAGGCTCGAAGCAGAACATGGTCAACATTTTACACCGGACACTGTTGATTTATTAATCCAATTATTCAGCTCAGGACAACTGGGTTGCCCCTTCAACATCGAAAAGGATGAAATTCAGAGCAACACATAGAATCTTGTTCTTGTCACGGAAGCTATGGAGTGGACTGATGTGAACATTGAATTTTGCTAACATTGTATTAAATCGAATCATTCTCTTAGATCTTGTATGCATATTGCACCTTATGATATCAATCCAGGGCCACTTGGTGAACAGAATGATGCTGGCTGGTTGGTGTTTATGGCTTTACTTTTTTTATCGTGAACGCTCTACAAATGAGTGTTCATAGAATGATAGACAGAGGTTCCCGTCCTGATCATCATCATCATCATCATAATCATCATCATAATCATCATCATCGGTCGGCTGCGGAGCAGTCGATCACAAGTCTTGTCCACTTCTGTCTGTCCGCAGCCAGTGCAGCAATAGCGGCAGTGCTCGGGTTGCATTCCGCATCCCCAAGCAGGTTCTGTATGTAGGTTAGATAGTTTAAGTTGGTCCTGATACATGTACCTGCGCCGTTCCCCTGCGGTTGTTTTAACGCCAGTCCGTCTGGGTTTACCTCACACTCACAGCCCACCATGGAGCCGGAGATGTGCCGTCTCCGATTGGTGTTCAGGGTTTTATTATCGCCTCATTAAGTTGGACTCTCACTGCGCTTGGGGCACCGTTGCGGCACTGCGGGGTTCGTTCACTGCGGCACTGTTTTCTTATTTTGGTGATTTTTTTATGATTCAGATATTGCGTAATACGTAAAAGTATAACTTAGAAAACAACAAAATACACAAAATGGTAGAAAATTAATTTTTCATCTCTGAAATTCGTTGAGTCATCTATGAACCCCGCAGTGCCGCACCTGTGCCACAAGTGCAGTGAGAGCCCACCTTTGACCATGTACAAATGAGTGTTAATAGAATATATAGAGGTTCCTGTCCTGATACCTACGTCGTTCAGCCTGCGGTTGTTTTAACGCCAGCCCGTCTGGGTTTACCTCACACTCACAGCCCACCATGGAGCCGGAGATGTGCCGTCACTGATACCACCGGCTTCGGCAGGAGGGCGACGGACAACCAGACTCTGGAGTAAGTCATTCAGGATAGGTGCTTAGCGCTCATCGAGATTTCTCCTTCCTCTCTTCAGGAACGGAACTCTCCACTTACTGATAGAGTTACGTAACATAGGGACCCTTAACCGTTGTCGCCTGCCTTTGAAGATAGATTGGGTCCCTCTTGCACGACACGCATGCTCACCAAGTTCCTTCTACACATGATTCAGGCCTTACATAAATGTCTCAATGATATCTTGGTTTGATGCAGTTCCGGTAAACAAAAAGCTTGAGTTGATACTTCTCAATGTAATAACGTACTGAGATTCACTTACTCAGGTATTTTGTCATAAAGTCTCCACATATTCACATACTTCAATGATTATGAGAAAAAATACCAAAGCAGAGTCTTTGCTTGCGCAACCAACTTGAAGAATTGGTGCTATTACTCAAGCCGCCTGGAGGCGCGCGGATTTTCTTTATTCTGTAACATGAATCTTCCACACAGATCGATAAGACAGAGTAGGTTGTAAAAGTTTATAACATAATCTCTTCAATGGAACAACGTAAAAGGGCCACGCAGATAACATAATCTCTAACATATGAAGGATACATATAGGCATGGAATGCCGGCAAGCGTAGGCGGTTAAAAGGGTTGGACAATCTACATGTAGATAGCCACCGGTTAGTACCGCCACATTTTAACAACATTTTGAATTGAAGGATTAGCCCGAAAGTTAATATGTGTTCAACTTGGTAGAAATCATTCTTTTGCACATCTATGTGCAACGCTTGCAGATAGATGTGCAAAAGTTAGGTGCGACGGGTCCTTCGCTGTAATGTAACCAGCTGCTGCCGCGTCGCGTGCCTGCGAAGCTGGTGTGTTACGCCGAAGGGCGGTTATACGGGCTATATAGATACAGATACAGATACAGATGAAGCAAAGCTTTGTTGAACTGTGATTTCAACACAAAACCTTTACGCACCAAATTTCTTTACTGCTCTACTCTGTCAAGAAATGAGCAATCTACCGCTTCCGTGACGTCACATTATGCAGATACAATACGTGACATGGTAAGATGTGGATCAGAAAGTTGCAGAAAATTCATGACAATATATACATACAAGCCAAGTTGTAAGCATCTTTCTAACGGGGAACCTTTTCGCGTGCCTGTGTTACACTAAGGTGCTTCTTTAATGTTAAACTTCACGCCATTCCCTTAGCACGTTTTACCTCAAAATATGCGCACTTTTATCGGTTTGAAAAGTTGCCTATATCTACAGCGTTCAACGGCCCTTCGGCGTAACACACGGGGCACGGGCTTCTGATGATGTGTTGCCTTGGGCACCATAATTACGCTCTGAGAAACTCACTTCTCTAACATCTAACCTTCTGTACATTTTTCACTTCTTGCAGGTATACTGCACCGTCTGTCTTATCTCCATCTCACCGTTTGTCTCCTTACTAACACATTGTTACGGGCCCGGGTCCATTTGTTGTACGATATCGCAAACTTGAAGCATTTCTGGAAAGTCGTGCATGTTTAGCACAAGATTCAGCTGTCTTGTTCCCGAAAATGTGCCTTGTTAGATCTTTTTTCAACGGCTGGTTCTGTCACAGCCTGTCCTAAGACGCCAGAACCGTGCGACATCCTATGACGTCAGACAACAGCTTCAATAATATTGTTCTCAGGTCAATGTTTGATGCCATATATGTCAATGTTTGATGCCATTAAAAGTCACCTTTCTAACATCTTTTCTTCTTTTCCAACAAGACATTCCCCACTTCTAACACCTATTCTTCTTTCCTAACATGACATTCCCCACTTCTAAATTCGTATCTCTTCTAGTCTCATCGCCATTACTAACCAGTTTCTCTGCCTTTGTTCTGCGCTGCTGTCGCTAATAACAGAACGCCGTGGAATGAAAATTGTCAAACAAGTCGCACAGCAGACTTTGGAAAGAGGGTTCCTGCCTCACAACTTTCTCTTAGAGAAGTACTACAGTAAGTATGCGCTGTGACGTATCAAATATGATGCAAGAACGAAAAAGGATCAGACACTGAAACTCACTTGAGAAAGAGTGGGCATATTTTAAAGCCTTTTCTGACAATGACTTAATTCTTTTAGTATCAGCTATAAGTTAGACCCCACCGCAGTTGACACGCACTTTTCAAATAAAGTCTCAAAGTCTCCCTGGATGCTTTACAAATCCGTGCGTTACTTTCAGTGTGCAAAATTAACAAAAAAAATTATGTCAAAAGCACTCCAACCTGAAGCACTTATTTCACCGCACATCCGAGGCCGTTCTTTAACGGCTTACTTGGCGTTCTTCATCGCATCAGTACTACCAATTATGATACCTATGTGCTGATTGCTGTTACTATTTTTTCAGACAGAAATTTCCTAAACGAGTCATTATCTTGCAATATACTTTACTCATTATCATACAATATACTTAACTCGATAAATCTACCAAAGGAAATGACTAGTATCAAGTGACGCAAGTGACTCATTTGTAAGTATGAAGATAGATTATGTAGCTGTATCCACATTCATACATTTACAGTGGAAAAAATCCCTATATTTGAGTTTTACCCTGTTTGGGTAGGGTGTGTGTGTGTTTGTAAGTGTATGTGTGAACACTTGTGTGTGTGTTTGTGTTGGGGGCGGGGGGGGGTGATGCGTGTCTGCTTGTGTTTGTGCGCCCGTGTCTGTGTTTGTGTGCGCGTTTATGCAAGGACGAATGCGTGTGTGTGTGTGTGTGTGTGTGGCTGTGAGTGTGCGTGTCTGTGTCCCACTATGTGTGTGTGTGCGTGCTTATGTGTGCGTGTGTGTGTGTCTCTGTGTGCGTGCGTGCGTACATGTACCTGTGTGTGTGTGCGCGTGTGTTTGTGTGTGCGTACATGTACGCGCGCGCGTGTGTGTGTGTGTGTGTGTGTGTGTGTGTGTGCGTATGTGCGTGCCTGCATGCGTGCGTGCCTACATGTACGTGTGTGTGCGTGTATTGATCAAACCTTCCGTTTTCGCCTCCTTACAGGAGCGGCCATCCTCCCCTCAGCGATGTCGACACAGCGTATGAAGATGACGTAAGGAACTTGTTGGTGCAGATTTTGAGGTTCGCTGACTTTTATTGTTCGGAACGAATATATGATTAAATCACTCCTTAGCAAATGTCTAAGAAATAAAAAAAGTGATTACTAGAAAAACAAAGAAAATGAAAGTGAAATGTGAGAGGAGCGAAACGTCAGGTGGATAGTTTCTCCCGCCACGCGGTCGGTAGTACCATTAATCCCTTATCATCTCATCCGTACTGACGTTATTTTGTTTGTACCCGCACCACCACAGGTCCCACATGCGCCCAAGGACGTCTCGCCGCTGGACAGTGCTGGAGGACTGACACACCGGACATGGCGTCACAAAATCACTTAATCGGGACCGGAAACGGACGTGGCAAAAAGTATGGTCACGTCAAGCGTAACAGAGAAACTCCAACTTAAGCAGAATCATTGCTCAGAGTAATGAAAAAGACATTGATAAATTTATGTTAGATTTTAAGGCGTTTTGCAGGTTTGCATGATTTAAAAAAAGGAACAGAAACGGAAAGCGAAGCAATGGCACGCTACCTTTAACTATAGGTTAGTGGTCAGATTATTTATTCCTGACTGCAAGTTTGCAACATAGTAACTATTGTAGGTCAACGACCGCAGAGCATTTCTCAATTGGGGCCAATTCCGACCTTCTGCGTCCATTAGCTTTAGTATACAAGAACGAACACGCGAGGGCTTCAGCAGTGAAGCTGTCACTTCAGTCCTCATAAGAACCATCCACTGTGTACTTCAGGGTTTCTGTTATACACCATCTCCTGTATTGTGCATGGACGTCACGAGGTCTCACTCAATTCAGTAGATGTGCCACGATTACCTTTAACCAATTAGCTAGTACGAATAAAAAGGGGATAGATAGATATTAGACCTATGATTTGGCATATAATTAAGTAGACCATCTGGAAATTTGTCGATAGCTCTTAAGTAAAGTATACCTCAAATGTTTTACGGAGTGAGATACGTCAGGAATCTCACTAGGAAGTTCTCCCAGGGGTTTCATTATCGGGAGAAGTTACTCATATGCTACATTTGGAACCCTAGAATGCCTGATAGATTAGTCAATTGCATCTCTTTTAATTTCGCTTCATATGCACGTTTATAGTTTAGTAATAATGAACTCACTTGATTATTATCTTATTACCTCAATGTACGGCAGTGACATTATATAAGTTATTAAACTTACATTCAAAACAACAATTGATGTTCTCTTTGTTGCAAAATTAATGGTTCTTAGGTTTCCTACAGGCTATAAAAAATCAACGTAATCATAGATAGTGGAAGATTAAATCGAAGCGGTTACAATCATTTTATGATATAGTAATAGGTTAATTGCCACCCGAGGCACAGACGCCTTCAGCACATAAATGACAATATTGTTGTGAAAGATAGCCTGGTATACACACAACCTGCGGATGCTTTGTCCTCTGGTAACCCCTTCCCTCTGAGGCAACCGATGGGCGGCCGCGAACGACCAAAAATCTTCTCGAAAAGTTTATTGATAAAGAAATGCATTTTTTCGTTTTGATGGACTTAAAGTCTAATGGATTGTATTCAGTTCACGAAGTCAAAGGTCATACCACGCTTACAAACCTTACCTGATGTGAACTCAGTAAAGTAGTGATTTTGGGTTGAAAACCCAGTAACTCCAGATTCTGGTTTAATCCTTGACGGATGATGTCGTCTATAAATCCTTCCAGTTATTTGCTTTGGAAATCATAGCTTATCACCTGGATGTACAACTTTCAACAACATCATGCAAGTCCAATTGGTCGCTAATGTCCCCGTTGTGTGGATAGTGTGCATAATCATTCAGCACATAAAATCGCTGAATATATGGGGAAAGGGAAACGCACGTATCACACATGAGCTTGAACTTGACCCTGACTATGGTACAGGAGGCTCACCATTTGACTGGAAGCCAATATTGGGTTAACCGGTTGACCTATAGGTGGGGTTGACGCGCCAACCCGCCGACGGCACCAGTTAAGTCAGTTAGGTCCCACTCGCAAGCCAAGGATTTATCTACAGGTACATTGCCCGGAACAAACGCCGAGACTCTGTGAAAGACTCCACACGATGAGGTGATGGATGGATGGATGGATGGATGGATGGATGGATGGATGGATGGATGGATGGATGGATGGATGGATGGATGGATGGATGGATGAATGGATGGATGGATGGATGGATGGGTGGAGGGAGGGAGGGATGGATGGATGGATGGATGGATGGGTGTGTGGATGGATGGATGGATGGATGGGTGGGTAGATGGATGTATGGATGGGTGGATGGATGGATGGATGGGTGGAGGGAGGGATGGATGGATGGATGGATGGATGGATTCAAAGTATATGTCACATACGGAATGACTTGAATCGTTTGACAAGGCGAATGAAACAAAAAATTGTTTTTTAACCAAATTTTGTACTAGCGAAGTAGTGTACCAAATCCACGGGGTTCGGATACTGCCCTTACAAAAACGAAACACCCTAAAGTAATCTAATCAGGTTGGTCGGATATAGGATATTTCTTTTCCCGTATTTCTCACCTGCTTACGTTTCATTGCCTATATATCAGACATCTTCCTCAGAGCTTCTTACTGGAGTCCAGCCACTCACCGGTACCGCTACACGTAGCTGATGTAGGTAGCGCTTTTGCGGCTAGAACACAATCCCAAACGTGGCAAAGTTTGTATCCTCCCCTACATTCGGCTACAAATTGCGGCTTGAAGCAGCACTCTAGTCACATGCTCTGAGAAAGATGCTGATAGGTATCAGAACGTAACTTTTCGTAAGTAGGTAATAATTACCGGTTGTGTAAAATAAATCTCCAATGTCCTGCAATATCCGAGTCTCCACTGTAATTTTCTTTTAGGTGCCTCTTGAGCACCTTCAGACAGAGGTTGAAAGTCTATTCCTACAAGTAAGAGCCGACTCTCAGGTATCGAGTGCTGAAAATTTATTCACCTTCTTGATAACTTCTCCTTGCTTCACCATCAGTGATGACAATTTCCATAAAGCCCTCTTCATGTCTACATCGCTACAGATTTTACGTGCTGAATCAGCCCACCATATGATATACAATAACAACTATTCCAGCACAAACTTCATCAGTTAAGGTGAATATATAAATCAGAAGCTATGTGCATCCACAGAAAATCCAGGCTCTGAAGTGCGTTGCCTCATTGTAAGATGTTTTTCAAACGCTAGGTCATTCTCTTAACTTGTTGAGAAGTTGTCTGTTTTGGCTTGAAGCAGTTCTCTTATCAGATACTCGATTGCTTTTATGTAAAGTGGTGTCGGTTATGGTCAAATAACGGAGCGTTCAATTAGATATAGGTATGACGAATGTATTTCTTGGGGCGAGTGGTTTTACCTGTAAATCACATAGTCCGCAACTTTTTAATTTACCGTAGAGATGATATGGAGAGGGAGGCCATGACTCACTCTTCTAAAAGCGGTTAACAACCATGACCTCTGATCGGCGAATTAAATGTGATTCAAATCATACGTGTGCTATTTGTCATGAGCAGTTTGAAATGGTTTTAGAAAATGGATAGTTCTGTGTGCAAGCCACAGGCCTAGGCGGAGTGTACGTGGTGGGTTTTTGGAAAGCAATAACAGATAACGTTATGATAGTTATAGTCATGACACATTCACAAGCAAAATGTAATTGTTGGCGATTACTCATTTGTTGATAAACACCGGTCTATCGATTTCGTCAGTCAAATTTTGTTGTGTTGAAAATTACATTTCAACTTTGCTTCAAAATGATTTCTACTAATGATCTCTCATTTCTACAAACATTAATGATATGTCAAGTACTTATTTGTTAATACCATGAAAATTAAATACTGCATCAACAACTACAAATCGTGAATTATTTACTTCACACACTGATCAATTTCAACAAGGATGATCTTGTGACTTTTCAGAATTGTAATTCTTTTACATATACCATATTGTACTTGCTCTACGACGTCATTTCCCTTTGAGTGTGTTCACAGGTTACACCATCTACAATTTTTTTTTCAAAAACAAATTCTAACATTCTGCATCAAGAATATAATCAAAGTCCATGAGAATCACATGGTGTACAAATCGTCGCACTACATTTTCTATGTGACAAAGAAAAATCAAGTGCATATTTTTGGCACGATGCTCGCAAGCAAATGATTGGCTATGGTAAAACCAAGTGATTCCTTCATTGCCCAACCGGAATCCTCGACTCCCAGAGTCCAGCTCACGGGTCGTCGGGTATGTCGGCGTACAGAGGGTTGTCCTGGAAGAACAGTGAAAAACAGTTACTATGCAGTACCTGAGTAACATGCTAAGTGTCGCACGCACACTACCATAGCACCAGTTCTTTTGTTGACGAAGAATTGCCACGTTGTGAATGTCATCTGGTTGCCTGCATGCATGTGTAGAATTCTATCTAAGAAAATGTACAGTTGTGTTTGAAAAATATATCTATATGTGTTTGTAAACAATTATAATCCCATTTTGCCATTCGTCGTTGAACATCATCTTTTGGGTTGATGTCATAATATGTATGTACTAGTAGGTATATATAAAGATATTTTGTAGTAACTACGCAAGGACAGGACAAGGTGGCCAGCACTAGACTAAAATCAAACGTCATAAAAATTACAACGCCTTGAATTATGCGGTCCACATACATATAAACAGACGGCAATGCCAATGAAGACATAATGTTCTCGACAAAGGTAATAAAGTGAGGTTATATACTTATAATCTTGACTGACCTTGATGGGGTTGTCATACACGGGGTTCTCGAAGCCCTTGTCCGCCCCCTTGTCCCCGCCGCTGGGCCCGGCACCCCCGCCAGCCTGCCCGGCGGCTCCGGGACGCCCTGCGCCCGCCGGCATCGGCGGCTTCCTCACGCTAGCGCCGTTCTGTCCGCCCTCCGAGTCCGCGCGGCGCCTGGACAAACGACAAGTACATGTCTAAAAATGACTAAAGTCAACTATTCAAGATACGGAGTCACCTGGTATTGTAAGATAAACACCCATATGGAACCAAATAACTTTTTGCCTTTCACATCAACATCTACTGCAAGACACCCAACAGCATGTGCCAAAAAAGCAGTTACTTAAGCAACTTAGCTAGGGTATATAAGACCAGTTTCTTCCAGATTACTTCAGTGTCACTGACACTGACGAAAACTAGTGGATCCTAGTGGAAAAGTCTGACCGTTTCAAAAAAAATGTATCCAGTTCCTTGAGTAGCTGCTTTTTACCTGGATGCCTAACCTTCATTGACGTAACCAAAAGCATAACTTGCTTGTTACAATATGAGTTCAGAAATTGACCATCTTGTCTTCTCATGTTGCAGTACAAGTTTTTGAGGCTTGTGTTTGACCACGCCTTCAACACCTGTCACATATGAGTACTGTCGTCAATTATTGTCAAACAAACGCCGCAAAAAGAAGTGCCCCCAAGAATCACAATGGTGCCATCATTTAGTTGATATTGTATATATCTTAATCCGTATTACGGATTTTGAATTATTCAGTTTCCAAGCAGATGTTGGGAGGTAAAAATTCTTTAAAAATCTCGTTTTGCAATTTTTTTTCTTTCTGACACGCATAACCTCCCGATGAGAATTGCACGAAAAGTGGTATTTACCAGTACCGGTAAATGCCAGGTAAGGCTGGTAATGCTTGCCAAAATTTAAACATTACCAGACATACCTGGCGTTTACCGCGATTGGTAAATACCACCTTTCGTGCCACTGAAAAATGTAAAACTGAACAACGGTTTTTCCCTCCTAGCATCTGCTTGGAGACTTAAATTATTCACCAGGAGGTAAGTCTGACGGAGGCGGTTCTGGGGCGGCCGGCTGTATCGCGCGCGGGACCACTGCTGCAAGACCTGGGGAATAAAGACCAAGTTTCTGCCGTCATTTTTCTCGGGCATATGTCACCGCGCGCTCATGTATGAGCTCTGCAGCTTGGAAGTTGCATCTGTGCCGGCGGAATGCATTCTGAAGCAGGACTGTAACTTCCCGACACAACAGGGAATGGAATGGCACAGTCCCTGACCGACAGTTTATCAATTGGCCATTCTGGACAAGTTTGTTGTGCACCAACCCTTTTTACTTGGGACAAGCTCAGATTGGGCTCTTATCTGTTAATCACGACTTTCGGAGTGGACCGGTCATCTGTAACAGTCACTCGACAAAAATTCAGTGGGAAATTGTCAATTTCGATTTGTTTCACTTCGGGTCGATCCTTCTGTAGAAATGTAACATGTTTGTAATAGTTAACCATTAAGTCTTACTTCTTCATGATGATGACGAGGGACACCAGGATGGCGATGAAGAACACCGCCCCGCCGCCGGCCCCGGCCGCAATGTACAGCACGGTGTTCCCGCCGGACCCTCGTGCTGGCAACGGCAACAGTACCAAGTATTTGTTACATGTACAAAATACGGACAAGTGTACGCTTTAGTGTAGTTCATGACGAAGAAAAGTGTAAATAAGTAATTCAATATGATAGAACAATTCTTCAATCAGTGACTCTTGAAAACATGTAAAATATATACATAAATTATGATAGGGTGCATTTCTGATGAAGCATGACAAACAAATAGGAAGTCCACCCGGGGCCTGTGTAGAAAAATGTACCCTGCGGCCTTATCTATACCAGTATAGCATCTCTACTAGTGATTGTCTCTATATATGAGGACAACATTACCATCGTCCAGATAAGGTCCCATTGATAAGTAATTGACCCAAGCACCAAGAGTCATGCCTATAGTCTACCGTGATGGTTTTCTGTGCGTCTTTGTCTTGAGCTGGTCTCTATAGATAACGTTTCCGTACTTACCGACTTGGGCGACGTTGCCGATACCGGAGTTCTTGATGGTGAGACCCTTCACTCCGTAGGTCGGGTACGGTCCCATGTCTGCGGAAGAGAAAGCATCAATTAAGGAATAACGGCAACAGTTCTCAAGCTAGCGTTTGCCTATTCATATATTTCCAGCCGTCCATGGTTGCCCTACATCCAACGTACATTTGCCCAGTTTTGTTGATAGGGGCCCGGTAGATCAAAATAAGCAACCGAAAATGGAGAGCCAGTGATAGCTAGGTTGGATGGAATCTAGGCTAGTTAGTGTAATCTCCAAGCAGATCCTACGGTATCAAAATCTGGCAAAGGAGTGTCGTCGGCCTCTGGTAGCCAATGAACACTCCTAGGCCGGCTACACTCGACGCGATTTTCTACGCCAAACATCTGCTTGGAGACTGTGCATGAGTTGCCTACCTCTCTCGATGACGGAGGCGACGTGCTCCCCGACCTCCACCGCGGCCATGCCGTTCCGAGCTCCGGACACGTCATCCACCAGCACCAGCTGCACGTGCCCGTCCGCCAGTTTACTCACACGGCCCTTCACACGGCCCGTGTACTCACGCACCTGTCATGACAAGAACAACATACAGTCAAACAAACAAACAAGCAACATCTGCACGTGACCGTCAGCCAGCTTACTCAAGCGGCCCTTGTACTCACGCACCAATGGGACAAGAACAGAATATAGTCAAACAAACAAACAAACAAACAAGCAACAGCTGCACGTGCCCGTCAGCCAGCTTACTTACTCATGCATGCAGCACGATATTGCCACTAAAACGCCAGAACATGTCCTGAAGTCTTAGATGACGTTACCTTGGGCACGAAGTCCACCACCAGACGGTCCTGGAACGCCATGATGTCGAAGGTGTCGTCATAGTTCAGCAGGAGAACTGAACCTGTGAGTGTTAGAAGGGTGGGGGGGGGGGGAATAGATGTTAGTAGCTGTCATGTAGGTTATGATTATAAAATTGGGAACCCTGGAGTGAAGGCACGAAATGTTGTTTGACTACGGTATGTAAATGGAACATAATTTCTGCTACGATATAGTTTAATATCATTTGACAATACGTTAATTTTGTACGCACGCTTGCCGTTAACGCTTTCAAAGAAAAAGTTTCCATTCAGCGTCTTTTTGCCTGTGAATATTTTAAAGTGACGTTCTCCAATGCGCGCCAAAAAAGTGCAGCGTTAAAATTTACATGTATTTACGTGTATGTCGACGTCACATTATTGTATGTAAGTAGGTGCCAAGGTGAGTTCTGCAACTGATCATGAGTGGCTCTTCTTACCAAATATGTAAGAATACACAATTTGAGGACTGTACTGAAATGACTGAAAACATACGTGTAAAGCTACAAGCAGCTGTGAAAATAGGCTACCAGTGTCTATACTTAAGGTATCTCATAGCCGGATCCTTACATCTGCTTGGAGATTGAGACTAAGCACTTACCGCACATGGGGCAGCAGCTACCGCGGGGGGTGATGGGACTGCTGCAGGTCAGAGGAGGACAGTTGTCTCCGTACAGGTCACAGATCAGGTCCATGTGCTGGGTGGAAGGAGTGGTCAAGATTTGCTTCCTGAGAAACAGCTTCTCAAGTCACTACAGACTACAGAAAGATAACTAAAACCCACCAATTAGGATTGAATGTGCGCCCAAAATATAGGGTTGTCGACATTGAGCGCCATCCGACTTCCTAAATAGTACCTTGCCTGGGTGATCTCAGGTGAAAGTGTTTCGGTGTTGGCAAAGACGCCTTTGCAAACGAACTAGGCTTGCACTTAGGCTTGGGCTAGAAAGCTATACATCGCCTTTCTGTAGTGCTTTACAAAGTATTCTGGCACGGGGTTTCTATGCGAACATGTAACAAAGCTGTTAAAGTTCCCATAGTCTCAATCTTTTATCAGGAAATAGCCAAATTTGTCTTTTTATCTCTTGAACCTGAAAAAGTTCACTTACTTCCTCGTTACCGCAGTAACAGCCGGACAACTCCTTGCAGTCCTGCCCCATCACAGCGATGTCCCCTGACGGTCCCAACTTGAACTGCATCTCACCGTTCTCCGACCTCAAGAACTGGTGGAATTCAGGCTTACGCTTGTAAACCTTATTTTGAAAACAAAAGAAAAAGAAAGTTAATGAAGGTTTGCGTTAGACATCCAGGTAAACAAAATGCAAATACAACTCAATCTCTACAACTGGATAAAAACGGAGATTTACTTCCGGACGTTTCGAGTGACATCCGCATCTTTAGCGTCACTAGTTCAGAGCTGTGTGATGGATGTCACTAGAAACGTCCGGGATTAAATCTCCGTTTCTATCCAGTTAAAGAGATTGAATTGCATTTGGAAAAAAACGAAGAGAATATGGGTTTGTCCACTGGCCCTTGATATTCCATGATTCTCTTTTGTCCACAGTTAGTTGTGAAATATAACTAATTGATTCGCAATGAACGGGATAAACCTCAATCTGACACGACGATTTGCTTGTCATTCCAAGCCCTAAATAAAGTCTAAATGTTCCTTTGGTGCTTCCAATGAGATTTTTTAGATTTCCCTTACGGGACAACACAAAAAGAGAACACAACATATCTTTTTTTCAACACATACCTTGCCGGTGAAGTCCACGTGTTTGACCTGCTTGCTGTGGTCCAGGCGCACCAGGTACGTGGCGTTCTGGGAGACAAAGTCGAAATTAGGAAAGAAAATGTAATGTCGTTCAGAACGGTGTTATCACTAGTGCTTGTTACTTATTTCATATGATGCCATGAGCAAGTTCTATCTTTAAGTTGAAACTATCGTGTGAGAGTTCTGAATGATATGTCATCGTTTACATGAATTCTATATGTGCATTCATTAGGCCACAGCCCACTAATACATTCATTTAATATATAGAACATTCATTTAGTATATAGAAAACATGAAAGGAAAGGCTGTCGAAAGTTAGATACCTAACAAAAACTCACATTGCCAGCATAGTCTGACTTCCAAAGTGCCCATCTAATGATCTTAACAGATTGCTAACGATAGAAAGTGTTCCTACAGCACCGAAACAAACCCTGCTGACCTTTGACCTCTCTAAACAAGAGTGCATCTAAACTGCTCTTACTCTATAGTGTACAGGACACTCTAAACACTCTGCTAACAAAATAAATGGCCAAACCATTACAAGTAATTTCTTGCTCCAAATTGCCAACATTCTGCAAGAAAAAGACTTCTTTCACTTATTATAGCATGGCATGAAAATGCACCCATGCGCATGGCTTTGATTGTGATCTTTTCCTAATCTCCAAACAGATCTTGCTGTGGCATCAGATAGTATCACAAGCTTGGGAAGGAGTTAAGCCGGCAGAGGAGCACCACCGCCCACAGCGAAACCGAGGAAACTCCTCTACCGGCTTAACTCCTTCCCAAGCTTATGATAGTATCTTATGCCACAGCAAGATCTGCTTGGAGATTAACCTTTCCGCCTTACCTCCGGAAAGACGACGGTGTCGTGGGTACAGGGCACGACCTCGGCATGCAGCACCGGGAACCCGTCGGTGTCATCCCCAGGGCTGGTGGGGGAAGAGTCGTCTGGGGGGAGAGGGGTCAACGGCAAAACTTAGCGTGAAGATGTTAGCTTTTCATTGAATAATCTGTTTTTTTTTAATACATAAATAATGAGATAGATGGATGAATGAATGAATGGATGGATGGATGAAAAGCAAAACTTTGTGTGAAGATTTCAGCTTCCCATTGACTAATCTGTTTTTGTAAAATAAATAAACAGTGAGATGGATGAATGAGTAGATGAACAGCAAAACGTAGTGTGAAGATTTCAGCTTCCCATTGACTAATCTGCTTTTACAAATATACAACCATGAGATAGATGGTTGGTGAATGAAGGGACTGAAGGCAAAGCTTAACTTAGAGATTTTAGCTTTTCATTGAGAATTACATTGATCGACTCACCTTCGGGTGACATCGGTTCCACCAGGTTCCCGTCATCCTCCACGCGCCAGTTGTGCGGGTTGAGCCAGTCTCCCGGCTCTCCGCCCACGAACCTGTTATCTGGGGGAACATGGAGAGACAATGTGATCAGAGAGAAAAATTCCAGGAATTTGGGGAATTCTTGTCAAACGGACACACACTATACTATTAGGCTAGCCTCTGAGGCGTCGCCAAAAATCGAGGGCCCTCAGGCACGCAGACAGACAGACGCGCGCGCGCACACACACACAGCACGGACACGCGTGCACACATAGGGAGTATACAGACACAAACACACACTCACTCACTCACAAAGTATAGAGACACTCACACAGACGCACGCACACGCGCACACACACATAGACGCACACAGAGACAGACAAATACAAACAAAAACACACAATTTTTGATACACGTGGACAGAACCTTTTTACTTCCTTTCGACCCTTACCTCCAGCCATGCAGGCGGGGTCGTCGGTGAACGATCCAAAGTTGACCTTCAGGTCATCCGCGAACACAATCTCTCCGTTCAACGGGAGGACCTGAGGTGGGGTGGGAATGAAAGATTGGGCGAACGGTAAAATGCAGCACTCAACGCACCGCAAATGTCGAACAGTTTCTTCTGAATGCCAGGAAAATGAGCTCGCGTCATTAAGAACATATTCTAAGGCTAACGTCACATTTCCAAACCGGGGCCCGGCCGGGCTGTTTGTGGAAATGAAAAATTTATACATACGTAGAAATATACACAAATAATGCCCACGACTATTCTCTTTATGCCTTGTGTAGATTGGTTTCTTTTATATCATACTTTTCGTCCCCGAAAGCTGTCCAGCTAGGCCCCGGGTTGAAAATGTAACGTAGGCCTAACTAGTCGGCCACAGAGGTACTCACCAATTCTCCCACACTGACGTCATTCTGCACGAACACTGCGTACGGGTTGGGCTGTGGGGACACAAGAGAGTGGGGCATGATTCAGTAGCGATCTCCAAGCACATCTTCCGGTGACAAGATCTTACCTGCTGCCACAAAGGTTCATGGAGACGGTCAATGACTGGCAGTCACAATCTTGCTACCGTAACATCTGCTTGGAGATTAGGCCTATCCAAGGAGTTGATAAAAGCCCCAATGCTTGGACAATCCTGTAACTACATTCACGTCGCAACGAGAACTAGCAGCTAGAAGCAGCTCCGAGCATTACATGTACAGCGCTGGGCACCGAAGCGTTGGTGAGCAGGTACTAGTACATTGTAAAGAGTAATACGTATATGACTATAATGACTATGGACGTTTGTGACAATTGTCTGATCCATCGTCAGAAAAGCAGACAGGTCAAAAAAAGTTTGAAACTAAAAGGGCAACATTTTTTAATAGAAAATGTCAGATATCGATGTTTCCCTTCCAGTATTTTGCATTTTGTCAAGCAACTTGCACACAATACTATACAATTAGTCTCGCCCCTAAGGCGTCGCCAAAATGACAGAAGAAGAAAAAGGAAGAAGAACACACCAGCAAAAACTGTATGTATTTCCTTCAAGAAATATAAGTATCCACCCAAACACCTGCTTAAAGATCAGGAGTCGTGGGGGTCTCTTTTATAACACAGTCTTTAGCGTGACGCAACAGTACAGGGATTGGCTGGTACCGATGCATGACCAGATACACAGTCCTGTACCAACAAGGCAGGCTAGGGGCGGTCCGTTTGTGCTTTTGTCACTCTTTGATCTTGAAACATTCAGTCAGTCTCACAAGTATCAACTGGAATTCTACCATCGCTTCATACTACGTACGCAAAAGGGACTGTTGTAAAAATCTATTATAAAGTTTCAAGTCTCCCGTTTGAAACATCGCACCCCCAACACCCCACAGAAAGCACAACTGATCGGTCCCCTTTAAGAGGTGTCATATTTCACTACAGCAGGTACGATGACAGCTTGAGGAAGGAAGTGCGTCTTCAGCAGAGAGCAAGTACGTCTTCGTTCCGTAATCACAGTCTGTCGAAGATGTCCGAGATATATACATGAGCCAAACTGAAGTTAGAGTGAAGCTTTTAATCGTATTTCTACAAAAGCTGGAGTTGAAGTGTGCGCACAATCTCTCTCAGGTGAGTTGGCTTCTGTTTACCTGTGAACCAGGTGGAGGTGTTACAGCGTTCAGCCCCTTTGCAGCGTGAATGTCCTTGGTATGAAACAAGTCGGATGTGTACCTCCCAGAACAATGTTGCTTTTAGAGTTAGCACAAAAATATCGATTTTAGTACTTTGCGTTTATACGACAATCAACACCTCTAAAAATCGTTCCTCTTGCCCTTGAAAGTAACGTGGAACAAACGCGCGTACTGTACTTCGTCAATAGACCATTGTGGTGTTGGGGAGAAAGCGCGGGATGTTTTGTGATTTTTGTCGGCTGCTCAGAATTCTTCTGCGCTCCAACAAGAATTGTCTATGGATAAATATAACCTACTTAGCCGTGCAAGTGCAGGTTACTGCAAAGACACGCCCGGCACTCCTTTGGTTATCTGTCATTCGTAGAATGATATCAAGTTCCCTGTAGGCTTCCTGTTCAAGCAGTCATGGGCACTGCTGGCATTGTTTTGAAAGTATGTGGATCAATATGTATTGTTTCTTGAATGTCCAGTTAATTATTGACAATTAGTTGACGCTAAACTCCTTTATATTACATCATATTATGCCCAGACTGAAACATGAAATTGTGACTACGGAAAGAAACAGCGGTCTTACGAAGAAATCACTGTTGACAATATCAGATTCAGATTCAGCTTTATTACTCTTTGGCTTAACACCGGTTAAAATGTTTACATGTAGCAATGATAAAGAGATGTTGATACGTGAAATATAGTAATTTCCGTGCGCGCATCGCTAAAACAAACTCAAACCTGGATTTAACGTTATAAAGCTCTTAGTATTTCTGGCATTCTATTACTTTTATGGGTTTACTAAATCTTCGTCACTTTCACTAATTGAAGGGGATTTGCGACTTCAGAAGGGCTGTTTATAGAACAGTTCCTACCAATATGTTGTCTTTCAGTAAGGTTACATTGTTTCTTTAATCGTATTACAAATGACCTGTCATTTCTCGAAAGTTTAGATATCTTACATCTGGAATAAAAGTTTTGTGGAAGGGTGTTACAGTGCATACATTACTAGTGAGACTTTTCCCCCAGTATTCGTAACCATCTAATATTATTGCTAGCAAAAAATCCAATTAAGTAGCGAGACCAGCTGTGACAAAGTGTGTTAACGCCTCTTGTGAAATCTCAAGGGCTTTTACATGTAGGTCTACTGTAACATGTTTCTTAACCCGAACCCGCAGTGTCAAGTATGTCTCCGCTGAGTAACCAATTGCAACTGAGATCAGAAAGCTGAGATCAGAAAGATCTGTTTCTAAGTTGTCTGTTTTGTTGTCTTTTGAATCATCATCATGAATTCAAGAGCCACAATAATTGATTTGGGTCGCTGTACATGTAAGCTCGCTCAGGAATCACCGTATAGTGGAAAAACGCATTGGGGACTTTCTCAAACCATGGCTATAACCGATTGCGTTTTCAAACCATAATAAACGAAGTGATGTTTGGTCGGCATGACAGGTTTACCCTCAGGAGGGATTATCAAATATTTAACCTAGTTTGTCTTGTCACATTTGGGTCAATGTTTCCACATTGATAACAACAATGAGCGGTTCTTGGATGCAACTAGTCAATGATTTCCTGAAGGGTCGATAGGAGCAAACTATACAAACAAATCACTTATTTTCAGTTCTCATCTAGCACGCCAATTGAAAACAAAAATCTAACAGCATTTTGCTTACAGTATGAATGATACACACTTATCTTTTTAAGCAGATGTAAGGATTCGGCGCATTGTCAGTGTTTTACGTCTTTTTATTCGGTATTTAGAACTTTTTTCCAGCATTGAACATTTTCAAAGACTCGCCTCCTTCTAAGAAAAGGTGTTCTACCAGAAAATAGTGTTAAATGTTGCAAAAACAGGCGCAAAACACACACTGAGAATTAGTTGGATCATTACATCTACTTGGAGAATAGCCATACAGACATACATGCACCTGGCGACAACCTACAGAGATGAATGTAGCCAATTCTCCAGATGAATCGTTAAACGTTTAACGATTAAATCTCCGATCCAACGTTACACAACGTCGTCATTTGCGTAAGACGTCACACAAACAGCCTTGTATAGTGCAGGCATTTACGGACAAACAGCGCCGTGAGTGACGGGTGAAAGAAAGGGTGCCATGGCCCACCTGTAACTAAGTGTGCACAGTATGACTGAGTGTTTGCTGTGGATCGACTTAAGTCCACCACAAAGCATACCTCTGTTTAAACAAAGTTTGCTGACAAATGAAATGTCATGATACAGTATACACACATCATATAGGCTTTGAACAAATTAGCCGTCTTTTGTGACAATTATAAACCCTGTATAGACATGATTAGATACGGTGTTTCTTTCCAAACTAGTCATGAAAGACGAGACCAACATGGCTGTCCGCATGTGCCTGTTCTTGCGTAGACTGTGACGTATGTGTGTATTTGTCATCAGTACGCACACAGAGATCACAAAGGGTGATTTTAGCGTCCCCTTCAAGTGTGTGTGGCCACGGCGGCATGGTCTGCTCATACTCAAAACAATCTTTGAAAAAACAGGCAACATTGTTTTGAAACATAATGAACCTAATCGGCCGTTAAAAAGAGGGCTTTCTCTGATATAATTGGAGGGTGGTGACCTTGTCTGCGACAGGGAGTCTTAAGAAGGTCTGTGCCGTGTCATACCAGGTTCCTTGGAAACTCCCCGTGCAAGAAAAGAATGTAAATATGGAACATTGACATAAAACTGAGCAAGCTTTGGGAAGTCAATACGCCTCCACCCGACTCGGGAGTATAATGTCTAGGTGACAGTTCAAAGATCCAGAGGATAAGAAAGGTAAGATTACTGCTTGATTTAGGAATATTTGAGAACCCGGTCGCGGAGTCGCCCCCTCATGTTGATATTTAGTTTCGACAGTTAGAAAGAAGACTTTGTAGAAATGGAAATATGGACTCTCTCCCGTTCTCGTTGGTCAGTCAACAACTGATACCAATCTGATTGAGGCTTGCTAAATGAGGAAGTTATTGTTTCATTGAGACTTCGCAAGGTGATTAGATTGTGGTGATCGAAAACACAACTGACTGTAGAGGCTACACTAAGTCCATTTCTGTCTTGCCACGTTGTATTCATGAGTTATTACTACGTCTTTAAACGGTTGGACATCTATGTAAGGGGATACTGTGTACGGGAATAACTTAATTTCAGCTGTGCTATTTGGCGTATGAGATATTGCCATTGCCAAGGAAGTATTGCTGCTGAATACGATTGATACGTACAAAAAGCAATTGCGTTTTACATAGCACCGTAAAATGTAGTAGACTTTATAAATGATTATACATGCAACATTAAGGACTGTATCTAAATTCCAAATTGAAGGACTATTTATAAATTCAGAGTACTGAATAACCCCAAAGAACCCTCACTTCATCTGAGCCAATAGGCACAAGTGGCCTTCAAACCCCCATTGGCTTTCCCGCAATATCAAAACTGTGTCTTACTCGGTTTTTCGTCGTTGGTCCCACCAACATCACACAGAAGACAGGTAAAATTTGAGGTAAGTCTCAATCGATTTTAGATCCTAGTGTTAGTTACTTAAAGTTTACGTTTATCCATAATTCTACAGGTAGGTTTTTAGGGTTATAAGTATTAACGTTACATATTGTTTACAAATTTGTTACACTCTTCCATGCGCGCAGGACTTGTTAACAAATTGTTTTCTGTTGATTTGACAAGACTTTAAGAATGGTGCTAGAATATGTCGATCGTTTGAAGTCAGTCTCGGTTGAACGGAGAATGTGAGGGTATACAGTGTACGGGAGTTACTTAAGCTATGTGTGAAAAGACGTGCATCGTATTGGGACGGAAAGGAAAGGGGGTTATCTCAGAACACGTGTTTTGCTCCAAAAGAATATTAATTTGGCATGTCTCTCAAAAAGTGTCATCAGAGTACCTAGTATGATAAGAAGTAGTAACAAATAGTGCAATTCATGATTTTGTGTCTTTTTGGAAGCCTCCGTAGCAGCCTCTTTTAGCCTGGGTACCCTCCCGATAGTAGTTCGCTCCAACGTTTATTGGGCCGTTTATTGTACACTATATACAGCCGCTTCTATGCTATTTCGTCAGGGAACTTGGGCATCTCTAACGCCTGGAATAGTAAACCATTTCAAGTTTCTTGGGTGGCAGAAGAGAACATGATAACCTTTCGCGAACTACTACCCGGCTCTAGATCTGTGTCGGTCAGTTTGTTCCTGAAGGGAGGGGTATTTACTGTTTTATAATTACGTATGTTCTGATTTCGACCAGATAGGGTAGAAGCCACTTAATTGCACGGCCTATTCGCCAGTGAATTTCGTGCAATTATCCGGCTGATGCGGCAACAATGCGAAGTTATCTAGCTGGATCGCACCGGTTTGGGATTGTGGGATTTCGTGCAGTTAACGGAAGTGTGCGTTAATTCGATGTGCAATTAACTGGCTTCTACTGTATTTATAGTTTGACGTGTACGGAACGCTCTGAGTCAATAGCACAACAAGCCTAAACGCCGGCCACGGATCCTGCCTTTGATCATTCGAAAATAACATAACGTAATCATATTAGGTCATGGGCTAGAATCACGTTCCTAGGTTGGCCCTTAATTAACCAATTATCTTTCACAGCAATTCTTGGAAATCATTTTGATAGCCCCATAGAAAAGGACAAGTATACCATTGGGTATCATTGCAATACCATAGTTATATGACTTATATCAAATCCTCCGTCATGTAGCCTTGATACATGCTGCCCTTGGCTCCAAACAGAACCAGATCAGGGACCAGACACGAAACAATATACTTCTCCCAGAGAGGGGGTATGATTAGATCTGTCAAGGAGGTTCCCTTTTCAACCTCCTTGGATCTATAAAAGAAGTGGTCTCGTGTGTTTTGACAGTAATAGAATAATCAACTCTACTGTGATTGCTCTTTATGAACAGGTCATTCTTCAAAACAACACGATCGAACAATTTTATCTTCAAAGCGATAAGAGAATCATCAGACGAAAACAAAAATCATTGTGAACTCGCGCATAAGGATGGGGAATATTCTAACTTGAAGTTCTCGCAACATCGAACTTACATGTATATTAGTCATGATGGCCCTGTCAATAACGCCTCCCGTATGTAAGTATACTCAAGGACGTTATCTTATATTGTCGATATTGTGCGTACATTTTTATGATTGAAAGGATGGTACATTCAACAACGCAAGCGTATTGACAGGACGATCCTGTCAATAGCCTCCGACTGAGAACGAATAGACCATCAACATAACATGTTCTTCAGTAGGTTGTGATTTTACGACACCCACCTTTTCCTGGAAGGACACGACCTGTTTGCTGCAGGGCGGCGAGCCTCGGTCCCAGTTGGCGGAGTTCATCCAGTTGGTGTTCTTCAGCCAGATCTTCTTTGCACCATCGGCCGACAGGACTGGATTGGAAAAAATACAATAACATTGGTTTAATGTAGCAGAAGAGTACTACATTTCTTTTTCGGGAACACCGTCGAGGTCGGTCTCAGATTAAATGATCTGCAGTTGCCAGCAGTAAGTCAGCAAGAAGTACTTATTGCCCGTATATCACAAAAGATTAGATAAGACTATTATACAATAGTCAGTCACTCAATAGCAATCACAGCCCTTCCTACTTTGCTCAATACCTAATCATTAATGTTTGCTGAAATGGATATGTCTTTCTCTGATTAAAGATGATCGCGTTACAACGCTGTCTCTATAAAAACCCAGGGACAAAATACAATAATCATTTTCCTATATATTATATGTTTTCATTTGAAGGCTGAAAAGCTTTGGATTGTGTAACGGTGTGATGTTATGAATATGTGCATGGTTGAGTTGGAACGATTCTATTGGTCGTGACGCAACCTGTTGATTGTCTGTGAATGACGTCACCGGAATGGTAAGGAGGCTAGCTACGGGATAAAATGGCGACTGTTGGACCCTGGGGGAATAAAGATGGCTACAAGACATTCAGCTATCCTCAGATTTCAACTTAATGTCAAAAACCAAACAAAAAGTGGATGCTTTTCAGGGGCTTGAGAAAGTCGTCTGGCGGAAGAGAGATTTTCCTACTGTCGTCCTTATTTTTTTAGCTAAAAATTTGTCAGACATATCTACATATATGTGCATGGCAACAATACCAATGTTGGATTTGACAAAATATACAATTTTCTTTCAAAACTTTGAGAGCTGCGAGTGTTTGGTGTCGAAGGCAATTTAGTAAATTAAATGTAGTTTCGACAAGAAATCTTGTTTTAACAAAATGTTTAAAAGGAAAAAAAAAAGAAGTGATATCACTCATAAAGTAAAAAAATATGTTGATGGTTTTGGGTTCGACAGCAGGTGACGTTTTTCGCCGCTGATGAAAGGGCTTCTTTTTTCAAGATGTGACTAAACAGAGTGGCATTGGTGCGTAAAATACATCTTATGCGATAAAATGAAATAAACTGAGACAACATCAGCCATATAGTTCGCTTGCATAATAACTTGATGAATGATACGGATTGACTGGATAATGTAGCAAAAACATGGAGGGTTGAGATGTATACGGCAATCATATAGGGGAATTGTTTCAGTGCGCAGTCTAGTCCGCAAACCCACCTGCTAACAGTAGCAGCAGTAGCGGCAGTTTGGCCCGTAGTTTAACTGTCCCCATCTCGGCGGAGGTCCTGCCCTGACGCCGTCTGCACGAGTCTGCCTCTCATCGTACCTTCCACCTGCCTTACCGTGTCGTGATTAGTCTGGCCAAACCTTCAGATATGTCATGAATATTACTAAAACCATATCATTCATATGAATGAATGAAAGCAGTTGTATATGCCAATCTAAACGTACAGTGCAATTGTAAAAAAAAACACTTATTAAAACTAGCAAGGTATCTTACAATTTACCAAAGAGAGCTCTGAAATATTATTTAGTACCTAAACGTATGTCTTCAATATGACTTAAACTATATCAATCATATGAATGAATGAATGAAAACATCGCTTATGTATGGCAATCTAAACTTATAGTGCAATCGAAAAAAATACATTCGACCTAGCAAGGTATCAAACAATTTACCATAGATAGCTCTGAACTATTATCTAGTACGTTGAAGTATGTCTTGAATGCGACTATAACTATATACGCAGCTTGTATTGACGAAGAACACCCACAATGCAATCCATCTTTTATCATATTGCAGCGGGAAATACATTTGAACAGGTATACTCGGTTGTCTGATAATGAGCATTATTAACTACTGGTGGGCAAGACTGATGTGGCTAAAACTATATATTCGTATAAATGAAAGCACGTTACAGCTTCTAAATATGGTATTACACTTAGTTCTGTGTAGTCTTCCACCTGCTAATGACTTTCAACAGATAGATATCATCATCATCATCATCATCGGTCGACTGCGGCACAGGCGACTGTAAGTTTCTTCCAAGACCTTAGATATATCAAGATCTCTACGTGGAACAGACTATCAGTCAGGGTTATGACTGTTTATAATCTCTATAGATATCTGACTAAAGCCAGCAATATACATGTATATTCATCCAAATGTGCATGCGTTTTAAGGCCTTCATGTTTCTGGAAAGGTTGGTAATTGTAACTAAAGACAGAATCTTGGTGGTCCCGATCAATTTCGTCCGAATCAAGGCATGTATAGTTCCCCGCCCGTCTCATATGGTTACCTTGTGTGTATTACGGATTGTTGCTGTATGACAATACGCAGTAACACTCATGTATGCCTCTGCTTTATATGGGCTTGCTGTATGTCTCTGTCACTTCCGGGTAATCTGCTCAAAGGGGAATAGTGTAGTTAAATCAGTGTTTATCACATTACTTTGAGATGTTTTTGTGAGGGATTGTGTAAGCTGCATACGCAGATGACTATGTTTATTTACATTTGATGAGGATTTTGGAGTTTCAAATATCGCCTCAGTGTATACCAAAAGGTAATTGAATTATTTTCCTCATTAATAGCTCTCAGAATCAACATTCTCGAGACATTGGACTTTCTGAACGGTCCCTTGCCCAAGCCACCTGAGGGTTCAAACAAGTCGTGTACGCTCCCGCAGTCCTACATAAGTGGTGAGAGTGAAACTTCCTATGTTTCTGGTGTGTGTTCACAGGGCCAGACAGGAGACAGGATGGCGGGTGCAGGCAGACTACAGCTGCCCGTCTTGGCACTGGGACTACTGCTGATGGCCGTACAGGGAACAGGTACGAGGGAGGGAGGAAAAGATAGTGATGGAGGGATACAGGGATGGAGGGATAGAGGGGAGGAGATAAGGAGGAAAGGAGGGGGGGAGGGAGGGAGGAGACAGTATGGCTGGAGCAGGCATACAGCTGCCCTTCATGGCGCTAGTACTGCTACTGATGGCCGTACTGGGAACAGGTTCTGGGCAGGGAGGGAGGGAGGGAGTGATGAAGGGATAGAGGGAGGGAAACAGGAGACAGTATGGCGGGAGCAGTCGGACTGCATACAACTAGCTACTCGTCATGGCCCTGGGACTGCTGGTGCTGATAGCTTTACTTAGATCAAGTACAGGATGGGATGGATGTAGGGAAGGAAGGAAGGAGAAAGAATGTAGGGAAGGAGGGAGAAGAAAAAGGAACAGGGAGAGGAATCCAGAAGATGGACATTCCTCCGTAGGATTAGGGTTATAAGAGGACAGAAAGGGTGAAGGATGAAAGGTAGGAGAGATGAACGGAACCAGGAAAATATGGATGGAAACTAAGATAAATGACTGAGATGGAGATGTTTAATAATAGCAGATTATTTCGTCCATGCAAAAAAAAAAAGAAATACAAGTAAAGGGTTATGGTTCAATGGTTAGATATATTGATATTTCGGAAAATTATTACGATCGTGACAAGGGAAGAAAAAAAAGATGAGAGGAGGGAGTCAGAGAGAGATGAAGATAGATAAAGACTAAGTAAGGATTCCGCGCATTCAAAAAGAGGAAATCTAAGTTTATATCATCTATAGGCGGAACTGGAGAAGGCTTGCAGTCACCTGCGCTGCAGCCGAACGATGATGATGATCATCTATTGGCTACAAACATATCATATCCGGCAACTTCTTAAGTTTGAATATCATTTTTTACTTATCACAACGTTGCAATACATCTTAAATAATATGTTGACCTCGTGGACTAGACAGCGTCGTCTGACCTTCGCTTTATCTTACATGTGTATGGGCTAACTCAATCAGACAGGATGGATTGGTTCTACGTCATCCATAACGGAAGTAAAATTTCCCGGAAGGCCTGTACTGTTCGGCTGGAGGTTTAGAGTCGAATCAGATCAATTCATTGCAGCGCTGAATAAACGTGCACTGTTTCTGAGAAGACTTCGCTTTTCGTTATCAGTGAAGAACACGTGTTGGTCCTCTTTATCTGTGATTTCTATACACATCGGACCCCTTCGACTTAGGTTAATGGGGGATATTCAGAACAAAAGATTGCAATCTTTAAAGAAATGTTCTATTGCACGATAAGCTTACAATCTCTGTCCTTTCTGATTTTTTACCTCGAAATCTTATTTACAGTCCTTCGATATCAGGTACAATTGCAGATCCCGTAGAGATTACGTAGAAATGTATCTTTCTTTCTTGTATGTAAACTTTAAATGTTCTGTCTTGAATGTAAACTAGGTACAGATACCGTCTCCGTGACAGGACATGAAATTACAAACGGAACGAAAATCTGCAACCGTTTCATTTTAGGGACAACCCCCTTTATCCTGAGTAGTTGATGTTCCCCACTGAATATATATTACGTACGGATGTTCACACGAGCCTTGTATAGCTATATTGATATTCTATACATCCTTAGTCGCATTTGGCGATCCGTGAAACAAAACGTGACAATAACCGAAATGAGATCGGATCGCGAGAAGCTTGAATGATTTGTCAATGTTGTAGCTGCGGTAGTTTACAATGTAGGCTGTCGGAGGACACAAATCCTGACAGAGCTATCGGGTACTTATTGAGGAAGTGCGCATACTTCGTACGTACCAATAGGAGAAGAAGATAGGGTGAATAAATGAGTGCTGTATGTTTCAGGAGGCTGACGTTGCTAGCCTCCATAGCAGGCTCTAGAGGCTTTTTTGGCTCTTCCTTTGGCCATTTCTTATTGTAAAGGGTCGCTTGTACTGCCGGCCCGTAGCTTCCATAGCAGGCTCTCTGGGCCTTTTTCGTCTCTTTGGCTCATGATACACTTTTGCTGGCCGTTTCTTTTTGCACTGGGAGTACAAGCGACCCAGTACAAAAAGAAATGGCCAGCAAAGACGAAAAAGGCCCAGACGGCATGCTATGGAGGCTACGGACTGGCAGCACAAGCGACCCAGTACAATAAGAACTGGCCTGCAAAAAAAAGACGAAAAAATGCACAGAGAGCCTACTATGGAGGCTATCGTACCAGACTTGACGCTCCGTGTTGTCTCCCTGCAGACGGCCTGCGGTGCTACTCGTGCTCGGCCACCACCGGCCACCCCTGCCAACACGACCCGGCAGGGCTCGGCCCGTCCTCCGTCAGGCAGTGTGACGCCTCCTCCGATAGTTGCGTGGTGAGTGTGGGGAGAAATAGGCAAGCAAGCAAACAAACAAGCAAACAAACAAACAAACAAACAAATAACAACAACTAACAACATTTACGATTTCGACACCGTCCATATCTGATTGAGATGGTAAAGTTCAAACACAGACACGATAGACGATGATTAAACTACAAGATCTAGAGGGTCTGCATATGGAGGGACCTGACAACGCTTTACATTTTACGCTGAATTCACGAAAAAGAACCCCCTACCTATCACGATTAAATAATGTATGGCAATAGCTTAAAATTTGATCGAATTACGTGAATACGACGGCTTGCCCTAAGAATTTCAGTCGTCGAGATCAAAATAGGCTGCATACGGCTTGCGGGAACTGACACGCAGGTCCCCCTAGAAGGATACAAGCAATGGATGTTTCAGGTACTTTTATTCAAGGTCACATGCGTGCAATGCATGTCCATGTTTTATCAAACTTTTGGTTTTAAAACTGCATCCGTGCTTTTCTTCCAAACAGACGGAATATTCTTACTCCACCACAAACAAGTCTGTGACAGAGTTCGGCAGACATTGTGGCCACAGTCTCAGCTGTATTGGTTGTCTTCCATTGCCTAATACCGGTACGTACTAAGTTCCTACAGTATAACATTACTAATAGTAATACTTAGCTTGGCTGTCATCCTGGTTAGTTTTACTGGGGCTCCAAGGGAGGGGGTGGGTGAATGGCGTATGGGAACCTCCGTGTCGGTTTACTTATGATAGCTACAATACAACTAATACTGGTACGTGTTCCTGCATTCTACCATCTACCATTAATTTTACGTCTCAGTACGCTATATAAATTTACATATTTGCCGTTGTGGCTGGTGTAAACCAAAGTTTGTTTCAACATTCAACATTCAACAAAATTCAACATTAGGATATGGTATATACCCCCGGTATGTCATCCGCTCCCAGAGAACATCAGTAAATATACTAACGGCCATTGAACTCAGGAGCCATAAAAGTGACACATATTTATTTATTCGACTTCACAGATTAGATACAATCTGATAGGAGTCGGCAACATATATATGTATATGTATGATGTTTCAGTTGAGTTAAATATTTTCTCCAACAGACAAAGCAGTCTGCACCTCCTGCTGCAAGACAGACTTATGCAACACCGACCCTGGCGTCACTTCCGGTACAGCTACCACGGCACGACGTCACATCCTGTTGTTGTTGGCATCTTCTTTGCTAGCGACAATACTACATGTAATGTTTGTAAAATAATGGCTAAGCATATTGAATACACTTACATGATACAAATTTACCGTAAATTCCTCTAAGTTCGCGGTGATGTTATTTCGCGGGAAGAAGAAAGTGGAGTGTTCGCTGTGGTTCGTAGTAATTGGCAATATCACTAACGCTAGTTCATCTTTATCCAAGGGCGCGGGTACCTAACCTATATATCCATTGTTGTTTAAAACAGGGTTCTAGGGATATGAAATCGACGGACGGTGTTTTCAAACTGTGGTATTTTAAAACATCGCAATTTGAAACCACTGCCCGTCTTGGTTACCCTTAGATATAAGCTATAGCTACCGCTCGGATAAAGGTGAACCAGTGTTCTTGACACGTATTCAGTAACAATGGAAACCACACTTTTAAGTTCGCAGTGAGTGGCCACTACAAAAACCGCGAACAGAAGACCACCGTAAAAAAAGCAAAGGAATAAGTGTAACAAAAATATATGATTAAGATGGACAAGGAAGAAAACATGTTGTAAATGAAGTGCTATAGAATAAGATGATATGATAGCTATCATATTATGATGATAAATGGATATGTAGATGGATACATAGCCTAGCTTTTTTATGACGCGAAAATTTATGACGCCATTATCCCACTAACGTTACACGATTTTTTAGGTGCTGTAGTTTTCTACTAGGCCTGTTTCATGTTTACGTAATTGTCCTTCCTTGTCTGTTATACTAGTCCCCAAACCTAGGTGGCGCGTCAGCACCACAATGTCGGTATGACGCAGGCGATGAGTAGTGTCACTAACTGTTAAATGTTTAGTAGGTGAAAGATGTCGAGACCCCAATCTGTTTTGCTGATGATACAAAGTAAACGTTAACTGAGACTTACGATACAAATGAGGTCGTGGAAACAAATGACACAACTACATGTATAACAGCATCGTTATTTCAGTCCTGTCACTTTTAAGACACCATCTACATATTTCTTTATAGTACTTTCAAATACATGTATAATTTGACTGATAAAAGTATAAATGAAAATGTTGATAAAGGGCATTGTTCGTACTTTATGTTACTCGGTCGTGTCACAAGTTACTTAATGTGCTTAGTACCTTATCCACGCATGCCATGGCGTCTGTAACTGGTAAAAAAGGAAGTTGGTATAGCCCCCCTTCCCAGCTGAGGGTGGTTGGTGTGTCCTGGCACGTGACGTCCTATATCGTTGACGTCAGTAACTGGTAATAAAATGTCAGGTATATATCGCCTCCTGTCCACGATTAGTGATGGTTTCTGTGCCTTGGCACGTGGCCTCACATGCCCTTGACGTCATTAAAGGTAAAAATGTCAGGATGTCGTCTATATACCCCCGTCCCTGATGTGTCCTGATGCGAATTTCAATATAGTGATTTGTAATAAAATGATTGACAAATTACTAAGTTGTTGTTTCAAATACGCTACGAGTTTCCGCTTTGAAGTTTGTATAAGACCCAGGCATGCCAAAAGCCTGAAACGACTTAGTAACGGGTATATCACAGAATCTCTTTATTCTTATGGTACAAGAAAATACACCACACGTTTATTTAGGAAAAACAGATTTTGTATTAAACTTAATACATTAAACAGATAGACCTCTGTTGCAAATTTCGTATCAACGTTTCTGTACAAAAGATTTAACCACACTACAAGGTTAAAACAGCCATGTTTTCATTCATTACCAAAGTTACAATCTTACATACATGTCTGCCATGGAGATTTCTCTGCGAGACGTCAACCCTCCGTGTACAACAACGCCCCCTTGCACATAAAAATAGAACAGCAGCCTCTCATACAAGTTGACCTCGACTGTATCAGGCACTTCTGTACATAGATATAGGAGTAAGCTTGTCTCTTTGCCTACTGCAATTCTCCCCTATTCCTCCAATAGTACAGTCAAAATACTGGTTTGGATACTCACATCTGGAAGATACCATTTAAATAAAGCGGTGTTAAAACTTATACATGTACTTGTTGGAAGATAGCTTCAGACCCTACATTGTACGTCAGACATACAGCTAACTACCTCAGACTCTAAAACGGATGGTTCACAACATTAACATGTTTCAACAGAGTATGACAGCCAGGAAATAATGATCTTCAAATACAATACAGTTACGTCCATTCAGTGACCTAATATAGAAAAACAAAATCACATGGACATACATGTACTACACTGACTTGCACATAACATCGCAGCTGTACTAAAAAGCGAACTCATGTCGTGACAGCACACACAACACTGGTACATGTCACTAGAAGGAATAAAAATGATCTTATCTACACAGTATTTGGCCACTCCTTTTTGAACCAATCCACTGCTTCTTGGACAGACCAATGAGACTGCTTCTTTACATATCAAACCATTGTTTTTAACCAATCATCTGACCTGTCATAAGAGACCAATGAAAATGCTTCTCCACGGCATTCTCAAATGTGATTGGCTGTTGGTTACAATTAGAGGTACAGTAGGTCAATGATTATTTGGCAATTTCTTTTTTCTCACTCTTGGCAGTATATAATTAGCAATGAAAATGTGACATAATTCAGAATTAGTGATGGTGGAAAGTTTGGTGGTGGGATTGAAACTACTAAACATGAGCACTTGGAGGAAAGTGACATCAAATCAGCCAGAATTTACTAATAAAAAATTTGGACAAAATGCTAATTTAAAAAAACAACAACACTTGTATTACTATTAGACATACATGTGTAGGTAAAGTCTTCAATGGCATTACATTATTAATGAGAAGATTGTTATGGATGCATTCTTGTATGTATCAGAAGCCATTAAAAACGTTACATGAAGGCAGTATAAACAGCACAGTCGTCAGGAACAACGCACTATATAATAAATGGTTTTTCCTCTACACCAACCATCCTTTTAAAAAATGGCTACCATGAGCTACGAACAATCTAGGCTTCGTCGATTTGTCGTTTTACAAAAATATTCCTCATGTACCTGCCGTAGAGCACACATTGTTCCTGAGTAAGACAAAGCACGGTACACATGGAGTTCTGAACAACTCTCCCCACTCTGGTGTAGGAAACAACCTGGCCACCCCTATATATGCAGTGCTGTGGTCCGCTGTCCTGAATTCTTCAAACATTTCATTGCTACCACTTTCCAATTGGGTGCCGTAGAATTTCAACCCACATCAACAATTGGTACAGTCTTGTTCCTGGTTGAACTGTGTGAGTGTCTGGACCACAACACTTGGTGAAGAGGGTGGGCAGGACGTTTTGTACTGCTGAACAGGAAGGTCTGATAGAGGGAGGCACGTATTGATTGAGACCACAAAAAAACTATCTTACAAAATGTGTGGACTGTATTGGCTGTGCTACAAACATGGAGGTAACAGTGTCAACAGCTCAAAAATATCAAATATATCTTTTATATATATTACAATAGTTCCTATACTATTATGTATAAATTACAAGATACCACAGTGACACAAGGGCGAGAGGCGTGTACATACAGCTCTGGGACTGGAAGGTTAAAAATTTCATTCTCTTGGCAGTGTTACATTTTGGTTCCGAAGTCCTAAACTTTCTCGTATTGCTTCTCGAGGATACTATTGTACACACGAATGAACCGCTACCCCTAACAGGGCTACACTGTAGCCATATCTGCTCACTACACAACGCTCTAAGCAACTGTCTATGTTTATAATATAGCTGCAGGTCAATGTTAGCAAGATCTGATCTTCCTTAGCTCCGTGGAGCGAGTCACCCTTGACATCACTGTGGAAAACATCCGAGGAGTACTAAAAATGTGCCATCCCGCACGAAAACAGCAGGCTTTTCTACGACCCCCCCTATAACTCCATGGAAACTGGTTTCCCTTCTTGAAATACAAGCATTTGTTATATACAAGTATAATTACAGGTGCTTGCTACAATTTTTCATCAACATGCCTGCCGTTTTCCTGTTGGATGGACATTTTTTTTCTTTCCCAAGAAGAAGGCTGGCACTTTAGTAGATACAGGTAGTTACAACTTTACAAAGGTAGAATTTCTCTCGTTTCCAGTCGACCCTTCCACGTTCTTGTTCCGACACGACCCTCCGAAGGCACTTTTTTTGCTGCTCGCAATAAAACCCGTTTAAAATTCCGGCGTGTCTGTGGAAAGCTCTGCGAGAATGTACATTGTCTGTGAAGGGACTGACCATTAATAATGTACACTAGGGAGAGTCCGTCGCGGGTGAGGGGGGAGGGACGTACGGATGGAAGTAACTTCTCGCCGTGGAAGGCGACGGTGGACAGCTGTCGCAGTTGTTGTCGGACATATAGTGACTCCTGGGCGTCGGAGGAGGAGGGTAAGGGTCCGAGTCATAGTTCATGTCGTAGTACTTCGGTCTCAACCCCCGCAACGGGTACGGTTCGCTGTCCTCACAACCGTCTGTCGTGCATGGCGTGGGCGGCGGAGGAACGTTTCTGAACTTGTAATGTTTGTACGATCTGACAGTCGACGGGCTCTGCGAGCTGCGCGAGGAGTAGAAGAGGTCCGCAGTGTACTGAGAACGGTCGGTGGCGGGACTGGGCGGGGGGTTGAGGGTCTCGTGGGGGTAGTGCGTGCCCAGGGAACCTGTACTGCTGGAGGAGGCTCCCGTCACGTGCGTACGGTCGTACAGCGGAGGCCCGCAGCCGGATCCAGGTACAGAACTTGATGATAAACAAGTGGTAGCTGATTTTCCCCGTGACGTGGACAGGCCTGTACAGAAAGAGGGAGATATCGTGAGTGAAGAAAGGCCACAAATGAGCCCAACATCTGGTATCTGAAATCTACATGAAGCTAGGGCATACAGTAGTTATAGTCTTCAAGCTAATACCATGAGGCCCTTGTATATCAACATTGTCCGACTGGTTACAAAAATTGAGGAAACACATTGCTGCATAGTCAACAACTGCTTCACAAGAACCGCTTGGCCAATGTGGCCACTTTTTGTTGGTCCCCTAGATAAACCCCATAGTGGGTGTGAGTGAGAGGTTACATTTAGAATCTTGGGCAGTTTTTGACCATATAGGCAAACACTATTTAGTATCATACTAACAATTTCACATGCAAGCAAGTCTACAAAGATGTTAAAAAAACACACTGAAAGACACACGAACCTGATACAGATCTTGGAAGCGAGTTTGTTCCCGCGCTCGGCGGGAGAGCCACCATCGTTGGCACGTTGCCGTTGGTTACCATGACGATGTCGTTGGTGAATCCGTCCTCCTGTTGCCGCTTGAGTTTCCTCCACACGAAGACCATCATGAAGATGATGAGGACAGCCATGATGGCGCTGATCACCACGGCGATGGTCAGAGAGTTGCTGTCCTCGTTCCCGTAGGTACGCAGATCGCCTTTTGGATCTGGAAACAACAGAAAATAAAAACTCTAGTGATACTAGGACAGCAGCACAATAATAGTCATGAACAAGCTGCTAGGGGGTAAAAGTCTTATTAAATTCAGGTTTCACCAATCTGCATACCAAATATCAAGAGAATTCATCTCAGTATTCTCTAGTTATCATGTTGACACACAAGAACACTCCTACTGAAAACATAACCTCCATCTTTAAATGGAGATAATTAGGATTGTAGTCATGCAGTGTTGCCTCTGCTCAATACTTTTCCAACGCCAAATGTCCTTTATCATTATGCTACAGCTACAGTCACAGTCCAAAAATTAGTTGGAAATTGCAGTAATAAAAATGTTCGATTTTTCCTGCTGTCCAAACGAGCAAACACGTTATATTCTACATACCACAGTCGTCCTCATCAGAGTTGTCCACACAGTCCTTTTCATTGTTACATCTCTTCTCCTGCTCAATACACAGCCCATTCCTGCACAGGAACTGGTCTGGTGCACAGGTACCTGGGGAAGGGAACGGACAGAGTTGTCAGGAAACTATTCTTTCAGTTTGCTGAATAGACATACCTTACACTTAAAGAGGAACTGATTGTTACGGACCCTACAGTACCATCTGACTTCACTGTCTATCTGCTACACCGAATGACAGTTTAAGTCCCCTACAATACAGTCGTATTTCTGAGAAAAGGCAGCGCTCACAGATAGAGAAGTTGTTTGGTCAAGGTTTACACAATGTTACAATTCAAAAGGCAGCTGTAGGTCACAGGATAGGTAGGGTATGTGATGAGTTTGGTTGATATAATTTTATACAGCTTTACATAAACATTTCTAAACATACTTTCTTTTCTCCGGGTAACTTCTTACAGTCAAGTATTCTTTTACCATTTTCATAATGCAATTTCTGTAGAATTCATTGCACCCATCTTAAACAATAGTTAATTCTCATAAACAAACAAATAAACCATGTACATATTTCTGCTCAGTATATAAATCTTTCAAAATAATTGAGGAAAAGTGCTGGTCCTTACTGTGGCACTGCATCTCGTCCGACCGGTCCATACAGTCCTCCTTCCCATCACACACCTTCTGCCCATCCACACACTGCCCACTGTCACACGTGAACTGGTCCTCTGTGCACTTGGCTGGGGGAACAACCAAACATGTTAATACTAGCCTGGCTAAATAATACTTGTAGCAACTCTTCCACTGGTATCACTGGTAAGGGCCCAGAGAAGCAGGAAGGGCTTCATATAGCCCTGTACAGTGAGAGTTTGACTACCACAGATTAGCTATTTTAACACCTTTTTTATACTATACCAAAGAGAACTGAACAAATTTCATGGAAATGCTTTCTTGCCAACCACTTATATGATAAATGTGCAAATTATTGAATCCTTAATTGCCTGATAATTTACACATGGAATGTGAAGATAGAATGACTTTAAAATGACATGATATTTGGTTTGATTATTGTACTTTTCACATACTTTATGAGTCCAAGCAATAATGTAACCAAGAACTACTGCAGAGTAGAACTCATTGTTACCAAGTACAGTAGGGGCATCCTCACTAGATAACTGTAAACAATGCCTGGAGTTAGATGTGCCAAGGTTAAGTACAACAGGTTGCTTCATGCAACATATCCAACTGGCATCTGAACAACACAGATCCAGAACTTACGACAGTCTGCCTCGTCACTACCATCGGAACACTCGGCCACTCCGTCACATTTCCACAGCAAGGGGATACAGTCCACTTCTCCTGTCTCACAAGTGAAGTGGTCGGGGGCACAGGTTGGGGGCTCTGAAAATATTGGTGGATATACATTTTGATTAATCATCTATGAAGAGTTCTTCTGGTGCAGGTAGGAATGTACGGTTCTAATTTAGCCCCCCACCCCCCCCCCCATTCATGTATACATTCATACATTTCTTGCATCATACATGTACATTTCTAGCAGTGCACAGTCAAGGTTTATAAATTTAAATTACTATGTTACTCTTGAGAATCCTTCATCAATTAAGTTTAGGAAATAAGAGATATCCATGCATTTCTTTTGTTTGATACAGTTGGGTCACCTCAACATTTTTGGCACTAAATATAGTATGTTCATCCAACGTTGCTGAGCTTGGCACATTTCAAACATTCTTTGGCATCTACTTAGCTTCTGACCCATATGGGTCCCCTTTGTCAGTTGAAATACAGCATAGGGGACCAAAATCACAGCATAGGGGACCAAAATCACAGCATAGGGGACCAAAATCACAGCAAAGGGGACCAAAATCACAGCATAGGGGACCAAAATCACAGCATAGGGGCCAAAATCACAGCATAGGAAATCCAAATCACAGAATAGGGGCCTCCTATGCTGAAAAGGCCTGGCAAGAACACTGATGCAAGCCATATACTGACCTCCACACTGCAGCTCGTTGGGAAACAGCACCAGGTGGAGCGGGCAGGAGCAGCGAGACCGGCCGTCCTTCATCGCGATGCAGATGTGGGAACAGCCGCCGTTGTCAATGGCACAGGGATGGTGGTCTGTACACAACAAAGAACAAACACTCTCTTTAGAAACAAAGAAGATTGTCAACATTAACAGTTTTAAACAACTGCATTTCAAACAGAATCTTAGAACATACACCACATACATACACAACCTATTTACTAATTTACATGTCTAATATTGGAAGAGTTGAATATTTCCCACATGAATATTTATAGTGTTAGTACATTAACTAAAATATCACTATACCCAATGAAACACTGCTCTGCAATTAGGTTCTACTGCTGTGTGCACCAAGGGTCAAAATCAACATTTTAGTTCAAGGTTGGCATGGAGAATGAAAAATTGAACTTCAGCAGAATCATCCTGATTTTGATGTTGAAGGTCTATCTTTTCAATTTTCCTCAGTGATTAGTTATATCTATCTAGGTTTCCAGCCATCTGGAATTGCCTTTCCGCTGAATCAGTGTTCTAATCCATTTTGCTGACACTAAATGCTAACATCAACTGTGGCAACCTGGCCATAAAAAGTATCTGAACCCTGCAGACACAACATAGACTTCATGTCTAACTCATTTCCGTGATGTCCTTGCTGTCCACCCCCACCATGTCGCTGAGATGGACCAGCCTGGCCTGGATCCTAGTTCTCCCACTGCCTGTCAGCTTGTCGACCGACTCAACAATCTGCTTGGCGCGGTCGATCCAGTACAGGTGGTCGCCGAAGATGGTCAGTCCAGACAGCTGGATAATCATCTGTTCCACCAGCACCTGCCGATTCGCACCTGTGGAAAGATAACGAGTATAGAATGGTTAATACATGGGTACACTTGCCTGAATCCATCAAAAATATGCTTTTAACTACAAATTCAATATATCTTTAGATAAGTAATTGACCATGCACAAAGATCCAGTTAAAAATTAGGCACATAGCTCCAACTTCAAGTGCACAAAAAAGCACATGCACCAAGCATTTTCAGCCTAGGTCTGTGATAATGCACTGAAAATTGGTGCAGCACTTCAAAGAGTCAGAGTCCATTCTACCATCAGCAGCTACAATTATATTTGATATATGACTGATTTTTGGCTACGACTTTCTCCTGTGCAGTGTTGACTTTCTCCCTGGAGTGGATTCATTCTTGAACAACCAAGCTGTGCTGGCTGAAGTAAGAGGTGGAACTTTTTGCAAAGAAAACATTTCGTCAATTTGCTTCCCTGTACAAAAAGATTGTACAATGTTGGCATACACTAAAAGTAACTACATCCAAAAACATATCAGTTAAATCACAAATGTCTCCCTACCATCCAGCCCGGAGCTCTCTATCCTGTTCAGTTCGATGTCTGTCCAGTACAGCTTGCCGTACTTCGTGTCGATAGCGAGCGGTCCTGGCTGCTTGATGTCGCTGCTGAAGAGCGTCTGGCGCTCTGTCCCGTCCAGGGCAGCCTTCTCGATGGATGGATTGCTGACCATGTTGGTCCAGTACATGTACCTGGGGAGGGGATAGGACAATAGGATTATGAGACGTGAAATAGATATAGAAAAAGCTTGATGATTCTTATTCTGGGGGAATTCTCTTTATAGTGGCCATACTGGCCATTTGTAAACTGTTACCAATTCCATGAAGTATTTAGGATACACAAGTTTACAGTAAAGTTTAAAATCAATTGTTTGGTTGCACTGAAGGCAGTGGACAAAGAAGTGTTTCCTTACCCCCTCTTTGGGTCCAGAACAATGGAGCGCGGCCGTTCCTTGTCCCCGGAGACCACGACTCCGACGGGCGACAGGTCGCTGATGCGCGTGACGTTGATGGTGTTGGTCTGCGAGCAGGTCCAGTAGATGTGGCGAGAGAACTCGTCGATGGCCATGTCGATCGGGTAGAACAGACTGTCCAGGTTCGCAACCACACTGGTCACCTGGGGATACATGAACAATGTAGAAACATTTCAAATTTGGCAACAGGTTAAATCTTTCACAAGCAAACACACAGACAGAACAACTGTGGCAACAGTAGAGTTAAACCTTTGCCATACTGACAGGTAAATTATGCTTTACTGATGAGAGAAATCTAAAGTTGGATGTATAAAATCAAACCCCCTTTTACGTTAAATAGAATTCTCCAATAGTAAATGACGAAATATGATACACAGTCCTAGTGTAGATTTAGAAAATGTTAAAAAAAAGCAACAATAAATGAAGACAAAGCTATGTACATACAGTTCAAAATAATCCCATTATAAAACAACTGGCATAAGCTCTAAATTATGTTATTTGTTGACATGATAGAGAAATAAAAAGAGGCAAAATACAAAATGTGAGCACTCACCTCCGATCCATTTTATAGGGAAATAAAAAGAGGCAAAGTAATAAATGTGAAGACTAACCTCCGAGCCATTGGCCTTAGCCCTCTTGAGCTGCTTGATGCGCCCGTCGATCCAGTAGATGTGTTCCCCCATGCGGTCGTAGTCGATGACCTTGACGTTGCGCAGCTGGTGGATGGGCAGCACGATGTCTGGACTCTGCTGCTCGTCGAACACCATGCGACTGATCAGGTTACGCTGGCTGAACAGCAGAAATGACGCAGGGGCTGGCGGGGGGAAGAATAATGAGATATTAGCACGATGTCGGGACTCTGCTGCTCGTCGAACACCATGCGACTGATCAGGTTACGCTGGCTGAACAGCAGGAACGACGCAGGAGCTGGCAGGGGAAGAGTAATGAGATATTAGCACGATGTCGGGACTCTGCTGCTCGTCGAACACCATGCGACTGATCAGGTTACGCTGGCTGAACAGCAGAAACGACGCAGGAGCTGGCGGGGGAGGCAATGAGATTTTAGTATGCATTTTCTGGCACAACAATCTTACCCAGATCTACTATGTGGACAAAGGGCTATTTTTTTCTACAAAATCTTTGTCTGGCTTCACTGAATTTTGAAACGTATAAAAGTTAGAGAAGCTATCAATATCAACGATGATATGCAACTGTTTTCTTTGCAGTCTACACCATCTATTAATGAATTTTGAGGGGAAAAAGACAAGATATCAATATTTGGTAAATTTCATCCATCTTCACCGATGATGATGCAACAATTTCTCTTTTATACTGAACCAAATTCAGCAACTTTTAACCATCAATTTATGCACTAAGTAGCCAGAAATAAAACCATTACATTACTAACACTTGTCAATAGAACTATTATTGTATTAGCATATCAAGGACAAAACAAAACTTTGTGACACAGGGTGCACATCAAAGAAAAACCAAAACCAACACTTTGTTGTTTTCCTTTGATATGCTAATGATCATTATGACAAGTGAAGTTAGGAAATACATTTGGAGACTAGTATATTGCAGCAAATGCTTTCTGCTACAAGGGAACTTTGCATAAAGGTTATATTAAGGTACATAACACCGGCAGTGATTAAGTCCAAGACTTACGATGACATGTCCTGTTGTCCGGGTCCAGTTTCCAGTGCGAGGGACAGCCACACATGACAGGCAGGTCCATGGCGGACTCTGCAGACGTGGAGGACGGCATGGCGGTGGCCAGGCACAGGTGGGAACACCCGCCGTTGTTTACTGCACACTGGTTCCAGCCTGAGGAAGTGGAAGGGAAGATGAATTACTGTAAATTCATTCAATTTTTGTGGGGCATTTCGCAGAGTTTCAAGTTCACAAGTGAAGCAATTCTGTCATATGCCATAGTAAAAACAATGACAGCTGATGGCTGATGACAGCGCAGAGGCCAATGCAAGAAACAAAAAAAAACCCACAAACATCAAAATTTACAATAGATTTTTCACATATGACAAACAATGGGCCCTTCTGGAAAGAAGGTGAATTCCTGAGTTGTAAATATGGATTTTTTCGTTGACAAGAATGGAAATTTTTGGCTGACTAAAAGTTTGAGGTACAATACTTTCACATGGATAAAAATGTAGTCAATCCATTACTTTGATGCAAAATGAAAAACCACCTGTCATTCTACAAACAAGCAGTGGTCTAAATGTTTGCTTCAAGACTTGCGTAAAAAGCACTTTCTTTTTTAAACTACAGAAGAAACGTCCAAACTCAGGACATGCCATACCTGACTGTCTGGATGAGTGGAACACTAAGATATCCATGATGTCCATCACATAGTCCAGGGAGCCCTGGATACGGGTTCGGTTCTCGCCTGTTGTCTTGTTGGCCCGTTCGATGCTACGTGTGTTCCAATCTGTCCAGTACACATAGTCCTGGTACTGTGTCAGGCCGAAAGGGTGGGGCAAGTTGTCTGAGATCACCCGCTTACGATCATTGCCTGGAGAGAGTTGGATAAACAAATTGTCATTTTGATTCCACTGTTAAACAAATGAAGCGACTGTAAATCCAAGTAACAATTTTGCATACTTGCAATTGTCAACAAAGAGATCAGAACAGCGAGAATCTGATTTGTAAACTAAAATCACACGCTTCTTTTAAAAATTAAGCTATGGACAACTGTGTCAACAAAATTCGGAGAGTTCGGAGAAAAATATCAACTTTCCATGCACAAAGTGAGGTCTTTAAGTACAACGAAAGAGTACATACCTAGCATGTTAGAAGACTCTATAAGGTTGGTGTCCAGGTCTGCCCAGTACAGCCGTCTCTCCGGGTAGTCGATGGTCAGCCCGTTAGCGCGGCCCAAACTGTCCACCAGGATGAACCGGTTAGTACCGTCCATGGAGGCCCGCTCGATCTTTGGGTCACCTCCCCACTCCGACCAGTACATGAACCTGGATGGGATGGAAGGCAGAGGTTACAAAAGGCTGCAAGCTCTACTTTCTTCTACATGCCAACAGCAAACAGTCAAAATCAATCTATTCTTTGACCCAGTCCTTGCAGTCAAAACTGCCAAGGACACCACTCTGAACCAATACGAATTTTGTGGGCAGGTGGTCACTACAGACATGATTCATTATGCTTGTGTCAATGGGACAAATTATCTAATGAACCATCAAAAAGGGGTCGAATTGGCAGGATTGACTGCCCGTTCATTTCATGTTCGATGTTGCAATGCTCATTTTAAAAGAGATCCTAGCCTTTCATTTTTCTTGAGAACCATTAATTAAGTAAAAAGCAAACAAAACATATCTCACCCAAACGCTGGATCCAACGCCAGGGAGCGGGGATTGTCCAAGTCCTGCCAGACCAGGACTTTTCTGGACGATCCGTCCAGTCGCGCCACCTCGATCCGGTTGGTCCCCGTGTCCGCCCAGTACAGGTTGTGCGCCACCCAGTCCACCGCCATGCCTTCTGGGTAATCCAGGCCGAACTGGATGATCTTCTCGGCGCTGCTGCCGTTCATGAAGGCTCGACTGATGGACTGTGGGAGGGGGAGGTAATGTTGTTATGGTGATGTGAAATGCTCTTACCATCAGGACAAAATGCATTGCTAACTGTGTTACAGGTGTGAGAAATTAGCATCTGTGTAAGTATCCAGTAAAACAATGCATTACTTATCGGGTTAGAATTTTTAGCTCTACTGGGTGTTCTATCATAATGATGATGAGGTGTTCTGAATGTTGTGATCTATATCTGCTTTGAGCCAAAAGGTTTTGGTGAGTATTGAGGGATACAAATCTACACTCTGGAAACAATTTTGAGACAGAAGGAAGTATCATTCCACTTGCATCCTTTAACTTTGGCATGCTGAGTACAAAATGTGCTGGTATAACGTTTAAGGGTGTAAACTCAAAAGAATAGGAGAGATGATTAATAAGTTTTGACTATGCCTACCTTCAAACTGACATCAGTCCAGTATATTCTGTTGTCATTGATGTCAAAGTCGAGAGCGCTGGCCTCCTTCACGCCCGGCAGAGGTATCACCACGTCGTTGTTATTCGTCTCCAGCGATATTCTCCTGATGTCCGCGCGGCGCGAGAACAGGAGGAAGGCCTCGGGCACGATGCACGTCCGCATGTCCGTGATGAGCTCCAGGCCCATCGGACAGCCGCAGGAGACGCCCGACGGTCGGTACAAGCAGAGGTGCGAGCAGCCTCCGTTGTTATCCACACACGGGTTCCAGCCTGGGGAGGGGACCACACATCCAGCTTTAATATCATTGTCATCATTACAACAATTCTAATAATAACCTTACATAGACATTGTAGCTATACACAGACTGATACTACTAGTGCAGGGGTGCCTCCATAGAATCAGAAATAATTCCAGCTAAGATATTTTCTACTTTGATGCTCTGTAGATTTGTAGCAAGTAGTAGTTTGGGAACTGGCTCGGTAGGGTTGGAAGCAGGAAGGCTTCAACTCATTTTCAGTCACTGATGAAAAATATTGGATGCTCTCTGACTGAAATGCCGAACACTTAATTAAGAATTTCTCCAGTTGTTTGATCTAATTTGTATTACATAGAGAGGCTATGAGTTCTAGTCTGAGCCAAATCTGTTTACCATTACTATGAGATTTGTTTTGTTAGCCCTTTTCAATAGATATTAAATAATTGGGAGAAGGGGATTGCAATGTTACCCTTTAAATCTCAATGAAGGATAGGCATCCAGATAATAAGATACACCAAATAGCGGTTCCACGAGCAGCTGGATATGATTTTGGAAAAGGTCAGACATTTACCCAGTGTCAATGTCCTGATGTGATAGCTAGGCCGTTCATTGACCCAACAAAACAGGCTACCATAACAACAGAAGAGAGAACTAGTGTACCGTCTGTCCTCTGCACATTGACAGCCTTCAGACCCATCAGATCAGGCAGCTGGTCCACGATGATCTGCCGGTCCTCCCCTGTTGTCTTGTGCACGCGCTCGATGCTCCGTCTCTGCCAGTCCGTCCAGTAGATGTAATTTCCTGAGGGAGAAGGGAAAGTCATGAGTAATTTCTAAAAGATATGGTACAAACTGTGATAGCTTTGAAGAGTTACGAAAAACTTAATGCATTCCCCCTTAAGTTACTCTAGACGTACACATGTTTCAAGGACTCCTTGTTTCAAGCTCTGCATGTTCAAAGCATGGACAAAAAAAGTGACAAACACCCACAAAATATGTCAACTTCAATGTGCTTGTGACTTGGGCAAGTACAATTGGGAATATGTTACAATGATCCTGGTTGACTTTTGGTCCTTATTTTGAAAATCACAACTGGTTATTGTGCTCAAAATCTATGTATTCCTTTTCACAAAGGTCTACACAACACTGGTAACACATTGTATCTTACCCAGCAAACTGAAACCAAAGATGTGTGGAAGCTTCTCATCCACAAGGATAGTTCGACCCGTCCCATTCAGGTTGGCGTATTCGATCTTGTCGGTTTTGGCGTCGCCCCAGTATATTCTCCTGGACTGGTAGTCGATGGCCAGACCGTTGGGCCAGACCAGCGACGTGTTGAACAGAACGACTCGATGGCTGCCGTCCAGCTCGGCTCGCTCGATTTTGGGATGCTGGCCCCAGTCTGTCCAGTACATGTATCTGGGAAGGATAAAAAGAATCTTAAATTAGACAAGACCAAGAGGGGCTTTTCAGATAAAGGTGACATACATGAATAAAAAATTAATTTGGAAAGCGTTGTTACTGGCAAGAAGTTATACTTGTAACTTTTTATTCATCCGCCGCGCTGCCGAGAGCACTGTTCAGCGCTGCGGGGATTCCCCGTGCACACGGCCGACATGTTTCTGATTAGCATGTTTGGCTCCAATACGATGTTTATAGAGATTTAAAAAGTTATTCATATAAAAGTTGTATTACAAAATGTAAGCGTGGCGTCTTATTTTATCTCAATTACTTTGTAATGTCATGGTTTTCTTGGTAAATTATGGGAATTGGCTGACAGATCAAAATTTCAAAGTGGCTACATCCCTGGATTGAAGGATATAAACGAGGAACTTCTGAGCTATACACACAAATTCACAGGTTCTCACCCTTCTGATGGGTCCAGCACAATGGCTCTGGGCTCGTCGAGGTTTTCGGCTATCAGGATTTTCCGCGATGTTCCGTTTAGTCTGGTGACCTCTATTCTGTCAGTGCCCGTGTCTGTCCAGTACAAGTTCCTTGCTACCCAGTCTACTGCGATCCCGTCAGGGTGTTCTACCTCTGTTGTAATCAAGTATTCAACACCTGCAAAATGGGAGAAACATCTGTTAGACATGTCGATGAAGGCTAGACATCCAGGTAATAAGATGCGTCAAAAAGCAGTTATTTAAGCAACTGGATATGATTTTGGAAACAATCAGACATTTCTTTCCAGATTCATATCCAGTTGCTTGAGTAACTGCTTTTTGGCATATTAGTTTAACTGTTTAAGGTATACAATGCTGCCCTAGGTACTTTTCTAAGTCATGTATGCCACTGTTTGTTCTTGAAATATCTTTAAAACAGGATTTAACAGCATTTAACTTATCTTCATAAAAATCATATATGTGATGACAGATCGTCACATGCCAAATCTTTCAAAGAATTGTATCCAAAAGGTGAAGATAGAGGTTTCCGATTTTCTCCTAATCGAATGATTGTTGGCATCCTTCTGTCTCATAAGACAATGGATTTTGCACAGTGCCTGTTGTGGCTGTAAAGGCCAATCCTGGAGTGACATACTCTGTTTCAGTTGACACAGCTGAACTTTTCAAACTATCATAGAAACATACTTGATCAACTTTACGCAAGTCAACCTTGCTAACTACAGCCAAGATGGGAATCAAACCTGAGCCGTCTAATCTTGCTCGTCTGATAGCTCTAGCCTCGTCGTCTGTCCAGTACACGAACCCTTCCACCACGTCGTAGTCGATAGCGATGGCGTGTCTGATGTCATCGATCTGTAGTACCACGTCTGTGTAGTCCGGCGTGTCCAGCGATATCCTCCGCAAGTCTGTTCTTCTCGCCAGCAGAAGGATTTCGCTTGCTCCTAGAGACAAAAAAAGTAGATGAATGACTTCTGCAAAGCCTCCCGCCATCATGACGGTTACGATACCAATATACAAACAAGCAGCACTGTCATATAGAACTCCCACAGTATTTCACTGCCTCTTCTCACAATCGCAAATCATACCCAACGTAACAACATAATGCAGAAAATAGCTATAATTTCCTTTTTACTTTTGTTGGCTTAAGCCTTAACACACTACACTGGAAGTCTGTTACACCCAACGTCCTAAGTCACTTCCGCTGCCATTATTCCTTAGATACTTAAGCCATTGATCTGTGGGAGAGAGCCGGTAGGCATGAGGAGTAGGCGTACCGTCGGCACATGTTCTTTCATCGTCCAGTAGCTTGACTCCGGTGGGGCAGGCACATCTGTAGTTGGGGGCATCAGGTGACATCAGACAGAGGTGGGAACAGCCTCCGTTGTTGGGCTGGCAGGGGTTGGTGTGTCCTGGAACGGGAAGTGGAGACAAGAAGATGTCAGTTTCTATTCTTAAGAAAATATTGATAAAGGCAGTTTGCTTTGTTCAGGGTTTACCAACTTTTCTCAAGTTAACTTGTCCTATCAGGCAAGCACATAAAATTTTACTTGCCCAAACCAACATTTCACTTGCCTGAAATTTAAATACATTTTTCTATAAATATCACTTCCAGCAATGGAATCATTTTATTATTGGTTCCATTTTTCTGTGTTGAACAATGATTGGTGTCATGGCTTTGCGTACATGGGATAGGAAGATGTGCAAGATGGAAGATAATATAAACTGTATGTGGTCACCCATGTTAACATTCCAAATGAGCTCAACTGGTGTGGCAAAAGTCAGGAAAGGGTCAAGGATTCCATATGTATACTGTACGTACAACTGAACGTAGCATGTTCAGTAGTGTGCTACAGCACTTTGATAGAAAGATAGCATTACAGAACTCATGCCTTGAAATACCCAAGCTTTATTCTCATGCAGGAGAGCATGTACCTGTCAAGCTAAATCATGTTTCAAGGTTTCTTGGCGCAGCAGAGCATTGCAACCTTTGGAACAGAGGCAGGGATGTCACTATGTCCCACAGGTGTGCACAGACACTGTTTCCTGTTCCACAACAATTAACGACACGCACATCCGCTCAAACTCTGTTGTGTAAACATTCCCAACAACCGTTCTGTATTCCAGTCACAAGTTGACTGCCAAGCTCCAAGGTTACGCGGTAACAACAGGCCGCGGCCAGCCAGCGCCACATGTTAACACAACCAACACGGGCTCGCTGGCGGGGAAAGTGGGTAATTTGCCACCAGGAGCAGGCCCATTGTGTGGTGATTTACGGGGGGAGAGCAGGGCCTGCCTGTTTGCCGCGGATGATTGATAATGTGATTATAACAGTGTCATAACTTGTCACTCTGCCGCCGCCGTTGTGTCCGTCATGTTAACAATGGCGGCGCCTCCAAAAGTCAAATAACCCGTCGTCTGTCCTTGTACACTTTCCCGTTAATACCAACAGGACTCATACATCTGGTACAAAACCTGTTGAAATTTATGGCACTGCAAAGACGACTTGTCAGTTTTCTGGTCACATTCACAAACAGAAAGTTGATTGTTTGGAAAACTGGGTTATCTGGTAATTATAACACCATAAAAACTGACAGTAGCACAGCTTCACAAAAAGGAGATTTTTTCCACCTTGGTAAACTTTCATGTAATCAAATTTATTCAAGTTCATTGGAGTTATTATGAATGGGCAGGCTTTCCAAGCGATTTCTCTGTGGCATGCCTGAGTACTTAGTGAAGTAATATTACATACATTTTTTTATCCTGACTTGTTTTGCCTGAGGTGGAATGATAATACATGCATGACCTCAGCTGTCTATCATGGTGACTTCATAAACACCAGCTATTGTCATGTCTCCAGTCCTGCGAAGGTGTGTCTCTGCCAGCTTACCTGTCCTGATACCACCTAAGACCCAAGTTAAGATGGGGAGTAGATAGGTTTGTTTGGAGCTGGTTCCCAGAAGCTTGTTTTTAGGGCAGCGTCTGACATGCACTTTACACTTGAGCTCCAGGTACTTGGAAGCTAATTCCTTACATCTGTACGGAGGATCCAGCTCTTTCTGCACATGAATGAATTCATAGACTCTCTGGATGACTTGTGCTGTATAGAGATCAAATTCCACCTAAAAGGTACATCTTACTGGACCATTTCTTGACTGAAAATCAGCTGCACCTTCATTTAGAAAGACTTTCTCAACAGGCTCGTTAAAAATATCAGAAACAAGCTTCCACTTGACTCTGATTCCTCTTTGAAGAAGGAAGTGTTTCCAGAAAACCCCCTAAGACCCTTTTAACAATCTTAGATCTAATTAAAAGCGAAGGTATTTCCATTGTCTCCCCAAAGCTCCAACCTGTCTCCTACCTGACATAAAGTGAGCCAGGAACAATAGAGGTTCCTCAGCCCTGTCAGCCCGAGGCTGCCCTCTGCCCCTGGATTACCTGCCCGAATCGTTTGTTATACACAGCCAAGTGACAGGTGATGCTTTATCGGGCACCAAACAAATTGGCAAAGGTAAAGAGATCTTTCTGGTCTTTTGCAAGAATCACTCTCCTACAGCAGAGTAATACCTCGGAGGCATACAGATGTGAATGACAACAAATATGTGGGATTTAGGTGTAGGCTGGGTCGGCTAGGTGACTTGTGTGTAAGGGAGGCAGTCTCAGACCTTTTCCATCTTGCAACTTATGGGCGACCATAACTTTGTTTGTGAACGGAGACATGTTGCTTGTTGGCATTGCCTTTTTCTGAGGGAAAAATGATCAATTCTGGAACCCTTTGCAGCTTCCATGTAAACCGCAGATTAAAATCAGACTTGGTAAGAAAGATTGTTACATTTTGGTAACTTTTGTTTCCAGAAAAACCTGACTTCAATGCCCTAAATTTCTCTTGGAAAAGAGTGCTTGTGCCAACCCATGTTTGTAGCAACCTCCAAGTATTTCCAGTCAACAGAAACTCAGTACATACTTAGCCAACTCAGAGGGTCCATCTGCCAAAAAGCTCAAGCAGACAGCAACACAAACACCCATCATTCAATCCTGCTGAATACTGCAGGCTGTCAACAGGGAGGAAATTGAAAAATTTGCACAATCTGCCGAGTGGTCCCTGCGGAAGACTTGCCTTGATCTGATGGCCTTCCTTGTCCCTTTCCTGGGGGCTGGGGGTCAAGTCCCCTAAGGAGGTGTGGCAAAATTTGCTCAAAAGACGTGATGACAGCGTCTTGACAGCTGTCAGATTGTTCAAGACATTTCACATCACACAAGACGTCTTAAAAACACCCTGTTCCCCTTCAGATCGTGTGTGCCCAGTTCAACATACAGTAAGGAAGGGAGGCATGTTAGGGCTGGAAGTGCCAGGGAAGGTTCCTGACTGGTGGGCATGACAGAAAGTCACAGCTGATGCTACAGTACACCATGATAGGGTCTGTCCATGGACCCATCTGGGATGGCTGCTTCCATACCAAAGCATTATCATCAACCAAGGGCTGGCAAAGCTTGGAAAGATACCGACCTGTTAGCCTGGATACCAGACCCCAGCCGTATCTCAAAAATAACTATCTTGTGGACACACACGATCTATATTTTTTCAGATCAGGCTGGGGTCTGGTATCCAGGCTACCTGACTGTAATCAAAGATCTGCCAAGCAACATGCATGGTTTGCTGATACCTGAATACCTTTCAAAAATGATCAATGCATCGCAACCTTACTTCAAGCACCTCATGTTGTCCTCCAAGAGTAAATAAACCTCATTGCTCCCTCACTACTACTGCTGCTACTGATTCACTGTTTACAACTCCATGTACCATGACATTATCCTATCAAACTGATTAGTAAATAAACAATACGTTTTCAGAAAACCCATCCTTGAAATCATCAGAAAATAGTCCATCCTATCTCAGTAAGACTACCTACGAGGAAACAATTTACTTGACTGTCAAAGACAAGGTTTTTTTTAGGACAAAGGACCAAGCCAGAGGGAGGTTAGGTAGTGGCAGATCTGAGTTACAGTGGGCCACATGGTTTCGATCAGGGAATGCCATCATCAGGACATGGCATCTCAGGTATGTAGCAGGTTTTTTGTAGGTCCTTCCCCTAAAGTTTTTATCTCAAATAGGCCCTGATATCAGAACAGACAGATGCCTGGGTGACTGGTGGGTGCTTAGCAAAGCTGAGGCAGCTCTGTCTGAGAAAGGGAAAAAAAGTTGTTGTTTCAGCACTGCACAGTGGCATGAGTAAGGAAGTTTACCTATGAAAGGTAATTTGCTTGCATACTTTAGAAACATAATTTTCCAAATGATTTGTTATTCATGTCAACTCAATTGAACATTCCTTCAATGCAGTTATTTTTGGAAACAGAGATGAATAAATTTTTTTCTTCCTCTGTGATTTACCTCAAGCTGATAAACTGCTTTAATTATCTGGTGCTGTTCTTCACTTAAGGTCTTTTTATCAAGAGTGATGTAGTAGTTGCTCTTACCCCTGCAGCAGTAAATGTCTGTTACACTGTAAACCTTTTCCACCACTTCATCAAATGTTGCCCATCCGTTTCTACAAGGCTTCTAGAGCTGTACATACTGTTTTCACACATTTCCATTGTTTCAACCAACCGTGAGATATACCTCCTTTGACAAATTTCACAGGTCTTTGCATTTCATATCTTTCCAAAAGTTCACAAAACTTGCAGTGAGGGACACCAACTTTTGCTGTAACTTGTGACCTACTGAACCAAAGTGAAATGTTGATGGCAACAAGTGTAATCAGGCATCAGGATATTTACTTCACTTCTAAATCATGTGTCCAGACTACTGTAAGTCTATCTCCCTTCTATAAACTCTGCCAACCGCCACTGGGTCAGTTGTTTACTGTTTAGTAAATACAGCGTCAAACAAGGAACTTTTCTTCTTCTCCTTGCAGTTGAAATATGGTTCCAACACAGCAAGGATGTGATGGTAAAGGCAACGTTATACTCAAAGTTACCACAATACAAGGAAAAATAAGTTGTTCTTTCATACGTTTTGAAAGAGCATTGCACAAAAACAAGGAATGCACAAGGTGGGAAGGAAGAAAAAGGGAACTGAAGTCAACAGGTACTTCTGCTTGTCACGTTTTCCCAGGGGCAGTGCAGCGACTGACAAAGAAAAGGAGGCCCTGTGTTGAAAATACCACCTTACAAAGTGGAAAGTTGTTGACATTTTCTGGGTCTTGGACAGCATTTTGCACTATGTACCCATAACATTCTGGCGGCGGGTTTATGAAACATGCCGCGAATAGCGCACTAACTTCCCCCTGGTCACCTAGCAGAGGTGTCCCTGTCCAACAGGGTGGTAAGCAGGGTTCTGATTGGTTGAGGGGGATGACTGAGTTCTGCATGACTGCAGCTTGTCTGTCAAACCTGTCAATCATCAGGGACTACCCTGCTAGACACATGCCATCACCTGGAGCAGCCATGGTTTAAAACCCTGGTGCCACAGCGTTTGGGGGAAAATGCTTCTTTGTCTTGGCATGAGCTCAAAAATCCTGGCAAGTTTGTGATGGCAGAGACAAGCTAGGGAGAGACAAGACCTTCTAGAACAATCCTTGGGAGGAGGTAGGGTGACTCTGGTATCAGCTGTGACATTTTGTTTGAGCAGGGGGACATGTCTACAACATAAATCTTCAGAGGGTCACTTGTTGTATATGCCATGTAAGGGACAAGACTTGCACCTGTGTTTAAATCCAAGGCAAGAGATGGTTGACATTCAGGCAAACTTTTTGAAGATTCATAGCCCCTTTCCTTCAAGGTGATGACCTCATAGAGAGACTCAGGATTGAGCAGGCAAATCTCTCATTAATAGTTCAATAAAAATTGCAATGACAAAAAAGTGTATTTTTATGAGGTCATACAACTCCAATTTCAGTCTGCCTCTAGTGGATAGGGGGTATTAGCAAGAGGAGGAAACGACTACAACAACTTTCATGAGAAGAAGAAAAAGGAAAGAGGACTTACTCATGAGTTGTCTGGCCGGCATGTAGGCGTGGATGTCCATGGGAGAGAAGATCTCGCTGTGAATGACCTGCTTGTCTTCCCCGGAGATCTTGTGGCAGGAGTGGATCGAGTTGGTCTGCCAGTCCGTCCAGTATATCGTGTCCCCGTACAGCGTCAGCGCGAAGGGGTGAGGTAGAGAGCCTTCCACGACCGCGCGTCGCTCCGACCCGTCGAAGTTGGCGTAGTGGATCAGCTGGAGCTTCGCGTCCGCCCAGTACAGCCGCAGCTCGGCGTAGTCTAACGTCAGGCCGTTCGGCCAATAGATGTTGTCGTCGACAACGACCCTCCTCCCTGTCCCGTCCATCCCCGCCCGCTCGATCTTCGGCACCTCCCCCCAGTCTGTCCAAAACATAAACCTGCACAGAGAGGAACAGACAAAATCAATGTCACTTTGATATCTTCAGACATGAGACAATGCCAGCACCTCTGATATTTGATGCAGACATTTTGTACACAGGATATACAAGTGAGGTAAACATGAGCGCTAAGAACTGAAGCATTTTGAAGCACTCTTTTACTATTTCAACAACAGATTGTCTAAATACCATACAGGTAATATTTCCAATCACAGGTGTACCAAATCAGTTTTGATACTGTGAGAATACAATTTTACATTGCCAACATTTTGCCAATTGACCATAGATGATATATTGTCTGTAAAGAGTGGAATTCAAGTTAAGGCAGCAAATAGTTTGCGTACACGAACTACGATTGATTAGCTGTCACCCTAGCGCGTTTAATTTGACTGATTTTGTGATTTATTGCCAGATTTATTGAATCAGTGCCACGCCGCCATATTTACAACACAGCAATACCCTTAGATCCTCATAAATTGACTGTAAGCAAGCCCTTTGGACCTTTTCTTCCCCACCTCCTATCACAGCAGCAAAATATTATTGGGGAAATATTGCTCTGTAATGATAACATTGGACAGCCGCTTTCAAGTAGATGAATGCTCTACTATTCTGATATAGATTATGGATTCCGATTTATAGGGAAGCCAAACTTTCAAGCTTTGTTCTTGATGATTAAAGTCATTTAGCCGACTCATCAAAATAAACAAAACGTGTCACAACTGTTGGTAAAGACTGGTTTGGGAACAAATCTTAAAGCTCACAATTGTCGTTCGATAAAAATAAAAGACAAATGAAGACTATTGTCGGCAAGAAAATTAACGCATCTCTAGCCACCTTTGTCACAACTTGGCAGTCTGAAACAAGCCGGTGCCAGCAAAACAATGGCGCGGATGTTGCCACTGTCTTTCCAAACCTGACAATGTCTTCTGTCACTTATGACAGGTGAGACTGTGTCTGTGTCTGCCGCATGCATCCTCTACCTTTTAATCCACAATGCTAAACATGATGCTTAATTATCTACCTTAATGACTGTGATTGGGAGAATAATTGTGCATTTTTTGACAGACTGAAGGAAAGCAGCCCTTTCTGCTGGCTCCACTGAGACTGTAAAGTTACTCTACTAAAACATAACAGAGCCTACAATTTCGCTCAAACTTGATAAGTATTAGAAACACACTGATGTGCAGTGTTACTGTGACAAGGTTGTCATCAACAATGTTGATAACCAATTTCTCAGGATACCGTTTAACAACACCTTGAGTTAGATGTGCAAATGTTAGGTATGACAAGTCACTGAGATTGTAAAGTTTCAGACAAAAACATAACAGAGCCCACAATTTCACTCTATGTGCAAATGTTGTATGACAAGTCATTCAATGTAATATACCAAGCTGATGCCAAGGGACCAGTGAAGCTGGTGTGTTACACTGAAGGGAAATTATTATCTTTATCTAGAACTTAGAAGGATATGTTTTTTAGGACGTGGGTCAGTTTGCCAGTTTGCGAACAGCATAAGTCGAGGAGTTGCGGATGAATCTTTATGAAACTAGGTAGGTTGATGCGTGTAGGCAAAATGAAGAAATTATTAGATTAGGAATCCATTAGCAGTTTTGCACAGTGCTGTGCACCAGCAGAATGTACACTTTTCATTCCTCCTCTTCTGAACATGCTATGGTCGAGATTTTTAAAATTGTCAAATAGCTCTTGCATTAGCTATGCAATACATACAGATCCAGAAAACGTAAATACACTGCACACTGTTACAGTGCTCAGTTTTCTACATCGCTGTGTCTCCCTGACAGCTTAGTAAAACCAAAACATCAGTTCTGTTCAGGCCTCATCTTGGAGATCCTGCCATGGCAAGGAACCAAAGCTTCCGCCAACCAAAGATCACTTGACCCAGAAATTCCACTTTTCCCACATGGAATCTTCCAGATGCAATCCTGTGCAATCTTCAGGGGCTGATGGATCGTTCTATTTTTTTCTAGTTGCAGGGATCAACATGAAGTATTGGGAAAAAAACAGCTGACAAGCAGGTGTACCAACAGATTTTATACTAATTTTAGTTCGCTCTTGAAATTTCAGTTGTTCTTTTCAATTTACTCCCCAACCTATATTTGAACTGGGGGGAAAAATACTTCTATGCCTATTGGAAAAAGAAATATACCCCATCCCCATACCTATTTCTATGGAACAGCCCTTCCATAAAAGGAGTAACTCTACATGTCCACAATGAAATATCCCAGCTGCGGTTTTATTAATTCAAGTTGGGGTATTATTGCGCCAGTAGGTACCCAATCTGAGCAATGAGGCTGTTTTATATGCTCAAGGCACCTCATCAAACACAGAACCCCCATTTTACATCCTTTCTAAAACACAAATGCAATCCCTAAAACATGTCCAAGCTGAGCCGATTTAATGACACCCCTCTCCCCCCAGCCTTTCTTGGTACCTTCCGCCCTGCTGACTAGGTCCAATGCCAAGGCCATCCATGTTTTCTTCCCATTGACTGTCCGCCCTGGGAGACATCATTACAACACTGCAGCTTCGGCTGAGGCAAACCTTCCTTTACAAGGAAGTGGGAAATGTTGATAAAGGATTACATTCAACTACTGAGAAGAACTGAGCCAAAGGGTGGACTTTGTCTTTCTTTGGGGCAAAATTGTCCTCCAGGAGTAAAAGACTTTGCAGCCAGGAAGATATAAAGAATCTCTAAGTTACTTAATGCGTTTTAACTTGCAGTTGGAAAAAGTCAACCAGCAGAGTCTGTGTATACTGTAATATCTTGAAAAACAATGAAATGATCCTAAAACTTTAGTAAAAGAGAATGATCAAATCTTAATACTTGACAGTATTGACACTATTGACCAAATATACCATGTCCAATGCGGCTTTGGTTCAAAATCTAGTGTGTCAAGGTCTCCCCTCTACATGTTTTACCACACCCAATACAGATACAGGAAAAGTTTAGTAAAAGTAAACATTATAAGTTCTCCGCCCCCCAGCTTCTGGACATGTGCAAGGCTGGGCGGTGCCCTTTGTAACCTTCTAGCACAGAAGTGGCGAGAAGTACGGGCACGAGGTTCGGCCACCGCCGCACCTGGGCTTCAAACGGCAGCGTGTTTGCCGACAGAATGGCACCGCGAAGGCAGCAGCACGTTTGCTACAGGAAGGATGCTACAGTGAAGAAATGTGCTTCCCACACAGGCTTGTTTGTGCTACAATTAATAAAGGGGGCCACAAGTTGTCAGGTCTTCTCAGTGGTAGGTGGGGAGAGGGCAACCTTTCCCACAAGAATGCCAAAAATCCTAGAAACGCAAACATGAGGCTGGCAGAATGGAAATGCCATATGCTAGCCAACTACAGACTTCTGGCCTCTGAATGCCTCTGTTGTGTTTTGTTTCCCTGCATTTGGCTGATAAGAAACATAACAAGGAAAGCTTCAAATTGCTTCTTAGTTCTTACTACAATGTACAGTGTGAATGGAAACAACTACGCCACTGACATATTATGACATACTGTAAGCTATATCTCTGTTATATTTCATCTGACCCTACCTCCCTATGACTCTATGAAAAGTGACCTGCAGGCCAATTTGAGCTTCTCATGAATAAATAAAGGTTCAAACAAAGAAATAAACAAATGAAGAAAGAAAATAACCAAGAAGAAAGGAAGAACATCCCGAGGAAATGCAACATGTTGGTAAAAACATTATTAATAGCAGACATTTTGATCAGGAACATCAAGTGCAAAACTTTTCCTTGTTGCAGTCTAGCCTAGGTTTGTTCTACCTCAATAGGCAAACATGTTGGAAAAAGGACAGACTTTGTCAGCAGGGAGGAAACTGTTTGGAAAAGCAGACATGAACACCAGGTTACGAATCAGTTCTACTGATGGAACAACAGAAGGTCCACTGTACTCCTGTCCACAATGGACTAGCATGATACTACCCATCTGTGATATTGAAAACGTTCTTACTGTCAAAACTCAGCAGCATAACTTCATCCTAAAAATGAAAAGCAACATTGAATTTTCAGGAACACTGCTAACAGAAAAAGCAAATAATGAATGTTTGAGTCAAACAAAAAGTTTCTTTGAAGAAGGCTGCAATCTTTTTGAATATTTTTGATACTTTATATTTAAGATACAAAGAATGCCAACCACATAAGGCCAAAATAATTTGCATTACGGAAAATATCATACATGTGATCAGTAATTCACATTACAATCTCACTGAGTCAGAACTCAAGTTCAAGCAGAAGTACAAAAAACAGAATTGGTAGCTTCAAGTTGGTACATTCCTGCTACATTATTGAGCCCTTTGTATCTGCTTTCAGCCTGCCAGGATACATTACACGCAGCTGCAGGGACCTTGGAAGCTTCCACAGTATAGGAGGGGGAGGGAAGGTCATATTTTTTCCCTCCCACAATGACTTTCCTGATTAGCCATCAATCTGTGTTCCGGGACAAACCACGAAGAATTGTAGGGAGTGTAGTCTTCAAAAGTAAGAAAAAACAGAAAAATTTGGCATATAAAATTGGCTCCCCGAACAAAACTTGCTAACAAACTTCGCTAGCTACCCGGTCCTGTCTGGCCCCCAGGGTATCTTCAACTCAGAGTCAAATACCATTTTTTCAAAATCTAAGTTCCAACTAAATGCAGTAATAATATCATGAAGGACATGTAAAATGTTTTTACTGCCAGCTGTATGTGCAAGCATCCTCCAAATGACAACCTGTTTCTAAAATATCTTTGTCAGAAGTTTGTGACACTTTATTCCTTCATTAGGCCACACCAATTTAATTTCTTGGTTCACGGATTTTTTCATAAAAAATATGGAGCGAGAGGGCGAAATAAAAATAAAAATAAAAACTGTAAAATGGTTGGGGTAAAGGTAACGGCTAATCCAAAACATAAAGAAAAAAAGTTTTCAGCTTGAAAAAAGTACAAAAACACTATTATTGTACAGTAACAGCACCTGTACCCATACTTTAAGGAGCTTATAATATAAAGGCCAATTTGCTACACCAGAAAGCTGGTGAATGGTTTCATTAATGGTGAAAATGTGCTGAGTGGTAATTTTTATTTTTATTTTTTTTTCCAAAAAATAGGAGCGAGCGAATCCGTGAACCAAGAAATTAAATTGGTGTGGCCTTATCTCCATAAATCTGAATCAGTTCATATTTTTGTGGCATTTCCAGCCTGTACAAATGTCCTTTCTTCTGAGAGTCAAGTATTGGCATATCACTACAGTAACAAGCAACCCTCAGCTGTTGTTACAGTCTGCCAGCTCATATTTTCAGGGCAGTTCCAGCCTGTACGTAAATCCTTTCATCAGTTGTTGTTATATAGTCTATCAGGTCATACTTTCAGTACATTTTCCCCTCAGTATATCAACCCCCTCCTCTGATTCTGAGAGTCGGGTATTAGCATTTCACTACAGTAACCATCAACCACCAGCTGTTGTGGTAGTGTTAAAGTCTATCAGTATCAGCTCATACTTTCAGGGCATTTCTCTCCTGTATATCAACCCCTCTCCTGTGATTCTGAGAGTTCACTACAGTAACCACCAGCTGTTGTGGTAGTCTCTCAGCTCATATTTTCAGTGCATAGTAAAATGTCTCATCAGCTGTTGTTAACTCTATCAGCTCATACTTTCAGGGCATTTCTCTCCTGTATATCAACCCTGTCCTCTGATTCTAAAGAGTCAGGCATTAGCATTTCACTGCAATAACCAGTAACCATCAGCTGTTGTTTTAGTCTGTCAGCTCATATTTTCAGGGCAGTTCCAGCCTGTACATAAACCCTCTCATCAGTTGTAGTTTAACTTATAGCTCATACTTTCAGGACATTTCTCCCCTGTATATCAACCCTCCCTTGTGATTCTGCGAGTCAGGTATTAGCATTTCACTACAGTAACCAGGCGTGAAATGGGGCCTGACAGGCCCACTGCCATCCTAGGGGAGGTCAGCCACAGGAGGACCAGGAATCCGACTGCCAAGTCCGTCAAGAGGAGGTACAAAGGCGCCGCCGGCGCCCACTGGGGCTCCTGTGTTGCACCTCTTTATACATTATGATGAAGACCATCATTTACTGGGGGACAGAAATGCATTCTCGCAGCCACACTTTGACCCTGAAGCATCATGGAACCTTTCGTTTGCGGTGTTCTGTTACCTGTGTTTATTCTGACAGCTCTGGGGGAGAGTTTCAAACTGCGTTTCTTTCTTCATACAAAATTATGTTGCCCAACAGCACACATCCGATGCTTTGATAATATGAAGTTTGAAAAGTAGAAAACCCAATTGTTGTTGTTTTTTTCTTCATATAAAAGTAATGCTGCATCAACAATTTTTGTACTTTGATATTGGTTATAAATGACCAACAGTCATCATCATCATCATCATCATTACCATTTTCAACATCATCACCCATGCCCATGGAACTTGGAAGGATGTCATAACAATCTGTTTTGAACATCAAGCACCATATATACAGCTCATGACGCACCTTAAACTTTCAGTTCAGTAAACTTTCATTGATCATAAAAGTTTGAAACCACAAAATCTCCAAACATCCATGTGGGGGGTGAGGGGAGAGGCTGAATACCCAGGTCAGTGTTAATTAGGCCAGCAGGATAACCTGACAATGGCCGACAGTTCAGGTTCGTGGGAAAGGTGACGCAGGCATTGTTACCAGGGCCGTGCATTTCCCTAAAGAGCTGTTCGAACTCAACTGCTCCAGGGTACTTAGGTTCAAGGCCCGGTCGTACATTGCAAGCCGATTTGGAATCTAATATTAATTGATGGGTATTTCAAAAACTGGTACAGCATACAGAGATATAATATCATATATGTGACCTCTGGCTAGTACTAATTTCAGTGACATTGCCTCATAAGTCAAATGTACATTTATATATTATATGAATTTATTGAGAACTTATTATACTGTCTGCATTCCAAGGATTTAAGAGACATGGAATAAATAAAATCTAAAAAGGACAAGTCTGCTAGTTTTGGTCAAAATGTTGAGCTTTCTACCAAACTGTTTGTATAATCTAAAGTAAAGGAGACAGTGAAACCATTGGGGACAGTCTGTTTACAGGGTGTGTGGAATAGTCACTCAAGTGTATCCCTCAACCAGACTTGCATTCGTTCAACAGTTTCTATCTGTAAGCAACATATTTGTTTATAAAGTTTAAAAACAACACTCATCTTTTGTCTTCTGGTATCTCCAGTATGTTTCAATATAGATTGGATCAGCCAACCATAGGCCTTCCACTGCCCCACTCTTTAATAATAGTACACAAATTGCAAAGCCTCCAAATTGCTGCCAGTGTGTTCCTGAAACCCCACTAAACATCCCCCCACTAAACAAGACTGACAGTGTATCCCTGATGCGTCAGACCAGCTCATGGCCCTGCCTGAAACGTTGCTGGCCACATGTTTCGCACCATAACTTGGCCGCCATTCAGCCGTCCCCCCTGGCCGTAATGCCTTCTCACGTTCCCAATAAGCTACCAGAGAATATGGAGCTTTATGACAAACTTTGTCTCACCTTTCAAAGGTTTCATTAAAGACTATTTTGATAAGGGAGTCAGGAGTGATAACAGCTGGACAACATACAGGTGCAACGTATTACCTCAGGGGGCGGCAGCGCCTTTGTAGTGGGGATATATGGGGGTCCAGGGGGCACCAGTAAAGGTCCCTAACCTTTGGGTTTGGCAGTGATAATTCAAGTACAGGGGGAGGTCAGGGGTCAGCGTCTAGAGAAGATGTGGAGTGGCCACCTGGACCAGCAGAAAGGGACTGCTGCCTGTCTGTGATGGGTGTGTGAAAGGACTTTTCAGTTTTCCGCTGGTCTAATCCGTGTTTTTATTCATGGGGAAGTGACCCCAAACTTTTGCTTTGATCCCCTCAGTCTGCGTAAGTTTCTTGTAAATATACAACCGCCGCGGACTGTTTAACCAAGCTGAAACGTCTCAGCCCTGGAAGTTTTACAGGGCCAGACTTTTACAGCTTGCGAAGTTGCGTGTACGAAATGTCAGTAGAAATTGAAGTAAGCTGACAACATTAGGGCCATATTCACTGTGCTACGTGAGACACTGACCTTCACCCGTTCCTGTTTATGCCTTGCATGCTGTTGGCCAATTTTTTTTTGCTTCGAAATGGAATTCTGGGTCATTGTCCTTGTCTGGTGCCACGAACATTCAGAGAATGGCGCCAAACCTTGTCCAAAAAGGCGCCAAGCTACTTCTTCACTGGTGCAACAACATCACGATAAACTGATTGTGTTTGGGAGTGGTGGCTGCATAAATTTACATTGCAATGATGTTAGACTGGCATATCAAAGGGTGATGACAAGGTTTTCGTGATTACATTACTTCTGTGTAAGAGATAAATTGTAGTATGGTGTGTTCTTCTCTTTCGCTAGCACTACTACTTGTGCCTACGCTGTTATAGCAATGCGAGTTTATCTTGCTCACAGCTCAACAGGTGTGATGGAAAGTTATGAGTTTATTTTTCAACCAAATAGGACATTCTGAGCCCAAGATCAACTTTCTGTGACACAAAAAACTTCAGACTGAAATGCAAGGAATTGTTGGAAAACATAACAGCACTGAGAATTGTTGTTTATAGGTAGCAGAGTACAGGACTGAATGCTCAACGATAATCTTTTTTCTGTGTAAATTAGCACCTACCCCATTTCTTCTGTTTCGACCACTTCCAACCTATTTAGCAAATATCCAAGTCCACCTTTCCTAGTACTGTTTAACTTTAAGTGGTACTGCCCTTAGCAACAAGATAATTGTTTGAACACGACGTCTCAGGCTCAAAGAAGGTCAGTCTTAAGACGCTGCCAAGAATCCCTTGGACTTGACATTGGTCTTTCCAAGAACTTTAAGGGATTGACTTAACAAGGATGCGTCTCCACTCCTTTAAAGAGGGCACGACACCCAGACACGGTGGAGACACACCTAAACCCTGACTACTCCTTCCCAAGTCTCCTTCTCCTGACACAGATAAAAGCCTTGATTTTAACCAGGTTTTTCCTTTAGTGCCAGATAGCTTTTAGTGTTGGGGCTTGTGGCTTGAGTTAGAGACAGATCCAGACCAGATAGAGCGTGGCACATCAGGGATGGGCGATGGGAAGGATTGCAGGAATAACTCTTGTGTGGAAGTTTCTCCTGGATGAATTTCCAAGCTATGTTTTTCCTGAATAACTTACGATTCCTGTATGTGTGACAGGACTCGTAATAGTTCTGATTCATATTGAAGCTTGCAGAGCTATTCTGTTAGCTTATAACCATTGAAAGGTATTTTTTCAGTTATCTCAAATTCAAAATTTTCTTCTTGGAGTTGAATGTAGCACAGCTACTTCTGGTGATGTAAGAAGAGGAATGGCTCTGGCATCCATGGAAGTTCACCACTGATCAATGTGGTATCGTGGAATGAACCATTAGAACACACATCAAAATATAGTATATATAATGTCTCTTTATGTTTGAGTTTATAAGCAGTACACTCACCCTCTCGCTGGATCCAGTGCTATCGCCCTGGGCTGGTCCAACTCCTCCCAGAATAGAACTTTCCGTGACGTCCCATCAAGGTTACTCACTTCGATCCTATTGGTCTCCGAGTCTGTCCAGTACAGTTTTCTACCTATCCAATCGCACGCCAATCCGTCCGGGGATACCAACCCCGTGGAAATCACGTCCGTCACGATCCCGGAACCGTTCGTGTAAATCATTTTGATCATCTCCAGACTGACGTCGGTCCAGTATATTACATTTTGATCGTAGATGAAGTCTAACGCGGCCGCATCCTCCAGATTACTGACCACAACAGTACTGTTATGTCCTCTCCCCGGCCCAGCGTCTATAATTCGAACGTCTCTTCTGTTCGCAAATAAAAGTCTTGGATTTGGAAGCGCAACTGGAAAGGAAAAGAGAAAAGACATTGTTAGGTTCCATATTTCTGTACAAGTCTATCATTGTCAATCATTGTCGGGCACTTAGGGAAACTAACAAGGAAGGTATACAAAAAGCATCAAAATCTTTAATTTAAAATGACAAATGCTTATCAGAACACAAGCAGACAAAGTTAAGTAATTTTAACCTGCTTCAGAAAAAAATAAGGAAGCTTATTTTTCAAGATGTCACCATACCCTGATAACTGAGTAGTTATAGTAAGAACAAACAGCAGTATAACTTTTGGTAAACTATTATTAGTATTAGGCTTTTCCATCTGTAAGTATCCATAAATAAAACAAAACTTATTGACAAATTCATCAAAATTTAAAGGCGATAACAAATACTTCAATAGAATTGATAGCTTCATTAAAATTTGAAGGGAGTAACAAATACATCAATAGAATTGAAAGTTTCATCAAAATTTAAAGGGGATAACAAATACTTCAACAGAAAGAAATTAAATCATTGTCATCGTATATGGAGAATCCTAATAACTAAATTTTCTCCCACCCCTGCTCAACTTCCCCAGTGGACCAGTCCGTGAGTAAGTGACATGATTGACAAGGGATGACAATAGAAAGCAAAGCAGTTGCTGCAATGAAATCAAAGGGAAAAAAATTTTCTCCCACCCCTGCTCAACTTCCCCAATGGACCAGTCTGTGAGTAAGTGACATGATTGACAGGGGGTGACGTCAGTGCCCCAGGCTGCGCAGGTGAGTCCTGTCACTACCACCCTGTGTAACCCTACCCCTGCCCAGGCTCCCCCGGGCCCTACCTGCCTCCATCCCACTGTAAACAAACCTGCTCTGTTATGTCTAAGGGGAAATGTGCCCTTCCTTCTCAACAGTGTGAAGACTCACTCACATGCACTGCATCAAACACACATTGGGGAGGGATCTGTGCTTCCTACAGTACACAGGGCAGCTACACAAAGGACTCCAGGTCTTTACCATCGCTCTTAAAACAAACACACCATTCTTGAAAGAACTAAAAACACAGGAGACAGGCAATAACAAGATTTTAGCCCGAGCTTTGGCCGAAGTAGTGTAAATCTCAATACAAACTTGGTTTGCTCACTACTATTAATAGTATTATTTGTAGTACTAATGATTATTAGACTTTATTTTGGTTTTCTGAAAAGAAAACTCAAGAACTTTGTAAACAAATACAACTGCCTTAAACTTCTTTTCAAGCAATGGAAAAATAAAGGTTAAAATTAAATTTGGCCAAAGGACCTTTCAAACATATATTCAGCCATTCATTGTGAGAGTTAGTTTTCTCCTTGGGAAACTGGCACATCAGCAGAATGTGTATACAAAATAACCCCAGCATTGAAATTTCTGTCAACCCAACAGAAGTCTGTGTTTAAAACATGGCATAACAAACAGGCTCTGTTGTTTGCAGGGCTTGGGCAGTACGGAACGGACTATAGGCTGGGAGATCTCAGACGTCTTGACTTGTTACTTGTGGTTTTCCTCCAGTCTTAAATCCACAAACATCTTAGACACATGCTGCTCGCTAACAAGGAGAAAGGCATCAAACATTTATCATATCTGTTTCCTTTTACTTCAAAGCATGCAGGTAAGACTCACTAAGACTCAAGTCTATCTGAAAAACAGTTCTGAACTGCATGAAAAATGTGACATCTACTTCCTTCTTCTCTTGTTATACGTTTTGCAATTTGGTTTTGTAGTGGTCTTTACTCTCAGTACTTTAATTCTGATGACACAGAAGTTCTGACAACACTTTCCATCTGATTTGACTCATGTCCACCCCCACAAAATTACCTTAAATTGTGGCAGACAAAAGACCACATTGTGCGCAGGTACTAGGCAAAGTGATCCCTCATTTCTCCTGAACTATGGGGGAGAGATTTTTTGATAAACCCCAAACTGGAGTGACTACTATTGAATCCGCCAGGCATTCCTGAACCACTGGCTCTCACACGGCTCCCCTAATGGCCTATTTCCGATTGTTTGCAATGAAGACGTTGGCTGGTTTGGAACAAAGATGAAATGGCACGACTTTTCCCAGGGCCAGAAGCGGCACAATGCGCTCCTTTCCCCGCCTGTCAAATGACATTTGCACAACAAGGGGCTCACTGCCACACGGGGCAGCCAAAAAGGCTGCCGCAGAAGGTGAAAGAAAGGGGGGCAATGCTTTCATTCCATCTCATTAGCAATGTGTGACAACCAAATCTTGGTAGTTCAGGTGGCTGGAGCTGCCCGCGGTACACTTCCCTTCCGAACAATGCTGTTTGGGATCTTCATTTTTCACTGTGGCGGGCATAGGGAGCCGAAAGGGCCAGCGGGCTCGGCAAACACATTCATATTTATGGCACAAAGGAAAGTGGGTACACGCTGATAGCAGTTGTGTGTCACAGAACAAATGAGGTATATAATAGATGTGGGTCGGCCACAAAGGACCTGTCAGTGCGGTAAGACTGATACCGAGTTGTACACGACTTGCTCCGGGCTAGCGCAGCATTGGCGCGGCCAGTTCCTCGCGGGACATTCCGAGCGCCTTACATCAGGTTTTAACGACTTGCCCTGTGTCCAGGTTGGAGCGGCGACAGACAGGGTAAACATGAAAATGCCTGCAGGTACAAACAAATGAATGCGCAATACATTTCTCTGCGGTTACTCAACTCCCTGCCTGACAACCTTTCCTTCTTCCCAACACTGAAAACAGGCATGGTAGACACCACATGTACAACACAATGTAACAGGTCTCCTTGCAATGGGTTTGATTTAAAGGTTTACTCCTTCCTTGCATATTTTCTCCTTTCCGAAATGGTCGGCAGCTGCACTTCAGATGGCGAATGTTTTACCAAGGACACACACAAGTTCCCCTCGCCATCGCTAATGGCAATTTGTTGTTCTTTAATGACGCCTCACCCAGCACTCTACAGGTCAAAGGGCAGCGGGGGGTCACTGGGGTCAGGCCAAGGATGAAAGGAAAATTTTTCAAGGAGACTAAATATGTTAATGGCTTGCTTGGCATGAATGGAAGCTTTTGGCATACTGATGTCTTACTTCACCCATGTTTAAAAATACCAGCCCTAGTTTTTCCCCCCTTTTTCAGTGGACCCATGGGGAGAGGGTGGCACATGGGTCATTCATGACAAAATCTATCTTACATTTACGCCAAAACCTGTACCTGACCAAGTCATATACACACGGGGATAGCGTACATTATAGGTCCCTGGCAACTGAAAATGATCAAAAGAGTGAGACTAATCTTTATACAAATAACAATGCTTTGGTTGACAATTTAATGCTGACAATGGCTGTTGGTTGTTAACCATACATGATATTGATAATATACATGTACATTGTCTTTATCGTTAAAATAATAACTGATCTTTAAATTCCAATAGCTGTTTATTATATAGCACAAGAAAAACTTAACACAGAGTGTATGAAACAGACATACATTTTTTCACCGTTAGACACAAAATAGCGAAATATCTTCAGCGTCTACTTGAGTCACATGACTATTGTTATTGCAATTATCTTTCAATTTCATTTGACATAAAGAAACTGGACCATCACTGATCAAAATGGGAAGTTATTACGGGGCTTTACATGTTCAACAAGTAGCTCTATTCTAACGCATGAACCTCAAATGCCCCACTTCCGATTGATAATGACACCAACTCACACTCAGGTTCTCCCAAACAACAGGTCAGGAGAACCCAGGTGACCTCACCCCACCACTCCCTACTGTACTCCCCCAGGCTATACCAGCCTGTGGAAACTCCAGTTAGCTGCAAAACCCAGGGTTGTAGCCAGGATTTCATTTTAGCGTACTGGGAATGGCATGGTACGAAGCGAACAATCAGCAGATTGGTGTGGAAGGGGGGTCTTGGCCCTTCCACGGTGAGATTTTGAAAATGTAGGGTTAAAGGTTGGCACTCTTTTTTACAGTCACATGTAATTTGAAGGATTTTGTGTGGCATATCATCATTTTTCATTGTTCAGACATTGATTAGACATTGTTGAACAAGCAAATGATAGCAAAGCACCATACACTAGTTAAAAAGACTGAATCCTTGGGCCAAGATATTCTAAGGGCCAAGACAGTACAGCATTTCAATTCACCTATGGGCCCAGCAATGTGGCAGCTTGAAAAATGTTATGATTTTTCCAAAGTTTATCCAGTTTCTTGAGTAACTATGAGTATGACCTTGCTTATCTCATTACCTGGATGTCTATTCTTCACTGAAATCACAATTTTACCTATCTGCATCTACTTGGAGATAACTTTCAAACCAACAGACAAACGTAAGTGTCACACTGGGAGGCTAACCAAGCAGAGACGCTACCAGACAACTCTGTGCTCCTCTCAATAACTCTGGCCACAAATCAGTCTGGCCCTACCATCCAGCACAACAGGGTGGGGTAACTCAAACCAGTACCTCACTGCAGATCCCTACACACGACTAATAACCCGACACTAATGTACACCCAAGTTTGGATGAACTTTTGATGGGTTCAGGGGAGCTTCAGCAACAACACCCTGTCAAAGACTGCAAGGAAATAATAACAAGAGTAATACACAACAGTTGGTGTTTATCCAGCTTCTCTCGAGCTCTGGCACTACAGGGAAGGCTGCCTGAAAACTACAGGAAGAGAAATATGGTCCTCATTACTCAGGGGAAGCTTTCCTCAGGTGTGGATGTACTTGGGAGAGGAAGAGAAAGCGCACGTCTGGTTAACTCCACACATTGAAGTGATTCACGGCAGGTGAATGACACAGAGAGTGACCAGCAAGTCCTTTGATCCCTAGTCTCGACCTTGACACTCGATAAGAAAGTTACAGTAAACCCAGGTCCTTGGGGAGATGAATCAGATCCAGTTCCACACCCCTGATTTACCTGTCATCTGTGCATGATGTCATTTTGGTCCCAAGGGGATTACCAGTCACAGGCAAAGGATATGAGCGGATCTGAAGTCGTCTTATTTATTATGAGCTGCAATTTCCTTTCAACAAGTGTCAGTAAGCTAAGCAGAGGTGTGCTGCTTTGTGTTGTTCTTTGTTATTCAGAGGTATATTTTGAACATATAGTCTATACCTTTCATGGTTTGAAAAGGCTGTCTCCAGCTTTAATGTTTTTCTATCCCAATCACTATTTGGGAGCCCATGTTGTTGATTTTTCGTTGCTACATCTGTCACTTTCAGTTCATAAAATTATATTTTCATCAGTTTCATGTCATGAAGTTCAGAGTTTTTCAATAGCAAAATTTAGACATGGTAAAATTCTTGCTGCCCCATCAAACTAATTCCCACTTAGGGCAGTGGGTTAGGTCCTAGAAACAGCACTGGACTGGGTTTTAATATACAAACAATTCATAACTTTTTAGTATTATACTAATTTATAGTACAGTAAGACTTTGCAAAGTAGTAACATTGTACATATATTAGGCAGTGGGACACATACAGCGTTCTTGTATGGAAAACACTACCATATGTGGAGGTCATTTTCAATGTGTATTCTTCCCTGTACAAGACCCATACACATGCAAATCTATGTCCAGTCTATAGTCCAAAGAGTTTATGATCAAAAACCTACACAAAGAAAAGTGTCCCTAACAGACAATGGTATACCTGACAAAACAATAGATGAAAGGTATGTTTTTCTCACCCTTTCATAAAATACACAATGCCAACAATTGCAAAATGTTGTCCCAAAGTAATTACACGATGGTTACTCCTAACCTTTACAAATCTTCCATGCCATTTCCTGACCCCGTTTCTCTCCTGAACATACTTAGTACATTTTTTTTCACATATTCTGAAGGCCATGCGCATGATGGCATACTTGTCCCTTGGGAGCTGTCACAATGCCAACTGGTAAACATAAACATTGGTAATGAGTGACAAGCAACAGTTGGACTATAGTATAGGTAAGCTTCCCTTCAACTACGGTAATACAATATAAAAACACCTTTGTTTTCCATCCAATTTCTATATTTCAAGTTACATAAATTTAAAGAATATCCTTTCAGTATTGTTTTAATTGTCTGAGTCTTCAAGCATACAATAGTTTTAGTAGTATTCATAAAAACAATGATATGATCTTATTTCTTTACAACACGTATGACCTTGTTTGTTTGGCTTTAATCAAAAACACAATAAACATAAAAAGAAAACAATTTCCAAAACACAGAAATGATTCATTCTTCCTTTTGGTCTCTTGTCTGATGAGAAGTTTCCAACCAGAAATGTTAACATCCACCGCAGGAAGATTGGGGCCTGGTCAGAAGGGGGAGGGGGGCAGTCCATCTGTTCTGAATGGAAGTCTTGGTAAGTGAGTGGAGGAGACCACATATGTCCCATCTCTTCCTGCCCATTGACTCTGTCTGCCCAAGGTCAATGTGCGTGCACTCAAGGTCGCCACTTCCTGCCCAGGGGCTCGCACGAATTAGGGTCAGATTCTACCATGCTGGCTCAGGAGAAGGGAAACTGAGGTTTTGCGGTTTGGATTATTCATATACACTGTGTTTCTTCCTTAGCTCATGGGTTTTGGCTCAGGCTACTAGTGCTGGTCCTTCAACCAGCTGTAAACAGGAGGTAATGACACCTAATAGAGTCATTGTCATCATCACCATCATCATCAGTTGAGGGGCAGGCAACCACACATCCCATCCTTGATTGACCATCCACAACAAGTGAGGAAATTACTGTTAGAGAGAAAACTTAGACCAAGGAAAATGTCATTACTTAGACAGTCCAAAATGCTGCTGTACAAGCGAGTTACACAATGTTGCCCAACGTCTATTTTCATGTTTCAGATTTAAAGAATGCTTTTGCAACAAAACAAGCAAGTTATAACAACAGAGTCAGAAAGATACGAAACCCTCAAAGGAAAAACAGGACCTCACATTGCTTACTTTATAGGAGTACAGATATCTGATATGCACAAAAAGACATGTTTCCAATCCTACTCATTTCCTAGTTCCTGAGGACCTGACAAGGGTACATGTGGCCACAACTGTGCAGTTGTTCCAGATGGATATCTGTCGGCACCTGGCACTATTTTCCCCCCAACACCCCTCTATTTGTGGTGCATTCCGGACAACACACCAACCAATGAAGGGTGACACCGACTGTCCCTCCGATGCGACACAACCAATCAGTCTTGTCAACTCACTACACACTTGTACAAGCTCCTAGAATTGAGAAGTGACACAGAAACGTACTCTGAGCGTTCATTTCCTTCATGGGAAAAGGCAATGCAACAAGCTGCTAACATCTCTCGCGACAATTGAGATAAAACTGATGATGTTTTTTATTTGTGTACTTTTGATGGAAACCTGTGGTTAGAAAGATACCATCAAATATACACATGTGTAACAAACATATATTTGGACAAGCAATTAGTTAAGAGAATGTCTCCAAAAGTTTCTTACTGAAAGTGAAACAGTCAACAACTTTGGTTCAGTTTTGATGAGTCTAGAATTTGATTTCACGGAAAGATTATCCTCAAAAACAAGAACATTTCATAACAGGACAGCTGGAGAGAATTCCAGAAACATTTTGGTCAGACAAGACATCACGTGTGTCAAAACAATCTACAGATTTCCTCCGTGAAAATAATGAGAAAATCTCTGCATGCGCCGACCTTGAGTTTTATCAATCACCAACCCAACCACTCAGACTGAATTGACTGACTTGAAGTTAAGAGGAACCTGATTTGAAGCAGACCCCTCAACTGTCATTATTTATTATTGTTAGAAGTCAACATCAGATGCTACTGATCAAGCATTTTGAACTGGGAAAAACAGCCCGAGTCTGAGCGACATCTACCTATGTGCATGATTTACCACTGCTGCTTGTTATATAACCTTTCAACAACCAGATGTATCCTTGAATTCCAACTGTAATTGTTCTCCCGCATTGGTAACGAAATGCCTGACAATTGATCATTAAAACAGTTGACCCTTTTGCAACCCTGAAGTCCTGGAACGTTTCAAATCTGGCAGCCTAAATGTGAAAGGAGTTTGGGTCAGCCACTTCTTTATCAACTGTCAACATAGACTTGGCACTTGAGTTCAGAGTTGTAACTTTTCCACTTATTTTCCCCCCAAAAAAACTGAACTGGTCACACAAAAATCTCCAAACTAATGTTTAACAATCAAAACTACACTAACCACACAATTCATTTAAAAAGACAGTAGCAAAGTACATTTGTTTGCTTGTAAGAGTTTTTCAGCTCTCTGAAGCTTCTCCTGTTTCAAACATGTTATGGATACGAAGTCCATTAGCTGAAAAGAGTTCCGTTACATGGAACCAAACCAAACCAAACCGCAGCCCTTTCCCCCTGGACCTGATGTCACCTGAAAGTGAAACAGGTACTACACATTTCTGTAGTGTTCAGAAACAAACTTTTGGACAGTGGTTAAAGTGACAACACTATGTCATCACAAGAAGGTATACAAACATGCATGCTCTCTTCCCCAAAATGAAATGTACATTCTTATGATTCTTTATATCACAAAGAACTTGAACAAGATCATTCAAGTGAAGGCATGCACACAAAAATTAAGATTTACAGCGAGTGCCATTTTTCCTGCTTTCTTTTTACTAGGTTGTGCAATATTGTTAGATACATAATATTAATAGAACTTTAGAAGTGATTGTTGGACATTTTACATTCCATGCAACAGAGAAGCAACTCTACTAAATCCAGCCAAATTTTGAATAAAATGAAGTAATATTAGAAACTTCAATCCTTACACCTATACTAGCAACCCGATACTAGGTATGCACAACCCCACAACATTAATTATCTTCGTCCTCAGCACGGCAGAAGAGGCATATGGAAACTGAAGCTGGTTTGTACCTGACCTTCCCCCTCCCTGCAACAGCTTGAACCCTTTTCCTGCAGCCAGAGGTGACAACCACAATGACTCTACAATGAGCTAGTGTTACAGAGGTTCTCATCCCACAAGGAGCGCTCACAAACCTGGTTCTCATTCAGGGTGGGGAGTGGCCGCAAAGGTTTTAGGCTATCTGTGCTACACAAGCCATGCCAAGGTTCCATAATAATGCCATAAAACTTATAGTTCCCCATTTACGATATGCAAGTAATGTATTTTCTTAAGTTGCCGAAAACAATTTTTTTTCTCAATATTTGTGCTTCCAATTTTTCTCCCTCTGCATTTTTTCACTCTTTATCATAGAGTATAGCGATACTATATGAAGGAATAATCCAGATAGTACAGATGAAACACTTTAAATTTGAAATTCAGTATAATGGCTCTGAGCTAGAAGTAGACAGCAGCGCAGTGCAATTATTACAAAGTCTGGAGATAACCCTGCAATTAGTTCTTATGATTTAATATTTATATGCCACAATACAGATTTGATCTACAATTCAAGTGATACCTACTACATTTAGAAAGCACACACTTCTTGAGTCAATGCCATGCACACCAATATACTCAAGGGTGATTCGGACCAACCCCCCACACACAAATCAGTATCAGCATTACATGTTGCCATGCTACACCACCAGAGAACATCATAAGCTGCCAGAAGATATAGGATGTTGGCTTTTATCTGAATACAGGAGCTTCCTTCATATGGTTGGTCGGAAGGAAAGGGAGGGAAAATTAGGAGGCAGATACCCGTTGCATGGGGATATCACAGGGAAGTGACTACACTGGTCCTGGCCCCACGGTTTATCTAATCAATAATCAACATATATTATTCCATTATGTGGTAGCAGCAACAAGTACTTGTGTGGTTTCAAAGGATTGGGCAGGGAAGATAATCACTCCCTAAAACATCAATATTTCATAATCATATTTACACACGAACACGCAGTGATTTGTGTGTGGTACGACTGATAGTGATACGGGATATGAAATCTTGCTGCATATTTCATGTCAACTTGAGTAGGTTTTATCAACCGATTTGCAAAAAGGAATCCCAGTGGGATAAACGAATGGTACAGCTGACAAAACTGAATCTGTCATACGGAAGAAAATAATTCTATATGTTTGAGATTTTATCATTTTGTGTTAGCCCGAAGGAACTGTAGAATCTATACGTGTATCTCAGAAATGCTCAAACAGGTGACAATACAGATTTCCCACCTTGGAAGGTTACGGCACCGAAGGAAAGGAAATGCTTGATACCTTCACAATAAGACAGGAAATCGCTCATTTGTTTTGGTAATTGACAATAATCATGAAAATCACAGGATGATCTTTCAGCTGAAAACCTGCATGGATAAATCCTCAACTACATTTTGGTTCGAATTATGTTTTGTTCATCAGGAAAATGACAGAACCCTAGCACAAGCAGAACCATGCTACACCCAGTGTTTTTATTGCCTCACCAATGACTGCCAGATTTCTGATTTCTTGCTGTATGTGTGACACAGATATTTGAATAATGAAGACAGATTGGCCCTCTTGAACAGGTAAAACCCTTGTCTCACATCGCAGTACTGTCCTTAGAGGACAGGGAGCATGTTAGAGTTGTATTTTGTACACTAGATGGAGCAGAGTTGTTGCATTCTGCTCCTAACAAACAGCACAAAGTCAGCACCATACTGCAGCCCACTGTTGTTATTGTTGTTGGTCACGTGACGAACCCACATTCCTGCTCCTCCTGCCTTCTTCCGCCCTCCCCACGTTTTCTTACACCACTTCTTACGATCAGTAAAGGTCCTGCTAACAAACTAGCTCGTTTCTGGGTGGTTAGCGTGGCCAGGAGGAGAGGAATCGGCGAGTTTGTGTGTGGATGTTGGTACTCGGATGGCCCCGTGCCCCTACTTCCAAGATGGCGGCCGATCGTTTACACATGATGACATTCAACACTGCTCAGATTTTACACTTTTCCGGAGTGATCGAAACCGCGGAGAGCACTAAATAACCCCCAGTGTGATCGGGGAACATGTTTTGTACAGGAAAATTATGAATACGTCCTCTCTGGTGAGTTTATTTGAGGAAAATCTGGGCAGTTCTGGGAGGTATCACTTACAGCCAGGACCCATTCAGAGTTAGTCAACCCCGACCCCACTCTGAAAAACAACATCACTTCTAGCCTTACGATCGTAGCTTTTAAATCCATAATTCTTCACCAGTTCTGGACTATCATATTCTATACATCAGCTGTCTACGGGGCCGGTCTGTGGGGAAAACGGACCGAGTTTTAGCCGCGACTGAGAGCGCGGCAAGAGGAGTCTTTCACGGGCACTCAAGCAAACCTCCAGCGGGCCGCGGACCCCCATCGCCCCGGCCCAGGACGCTTACCTTGGAAAGCCGCGCACAGGCTGCCGAGCAGCAGCAACCCTGCCCTGGCCATCATCTCTTACACCGACACTGGTGTCCTGGGCTCGGGCTGTCTTGGCTAGGCATCGGTCAAGTCCTTAAGGCTGCCCTCCCCGGGTGGAGAACTCCTCACAAGTCACCACTATTCTTGGGCGCATGGATACACAGGGAGCAATCACCGACCGGGCCGCATCACGCACCACTTGGGTCACAGGCGTACATCCGCCAAGGGGACTACATCGTGACGGGACATCACCTAGCGGTGACTCAGAAGACTGCAGATTTTCCAAACTGGCAATAAAGGCCTCCATGGCTTCTTTTGATTTCTGGAAAACGTTCAACTGCATTTTCTCAAAGGAATACATTTTTATGTTACAGAAAACAAAGTTTTATTGCAAATTCTTGCCCATGGGCTTATTGCAGGTTACATAGATATATGTTGCAACAACAACAAAATTAAAACGGAATCCCACACCAAAGGCAGATTCAATGCCTTGCCCAAGGCCTTGCCCCTGGCCTTGCCCTTTGGTGTAGAATTCATTATTTCTTACGCACGTGACAACGTAAAACAATTCTGACATTTTCTGCGTGATCTTTATGATACAAAGAATTTGTTTTACTACCATACTGTAGACAACCAAATCATAGAAATGGATTTTTTTCTTTTGCAAAAATAAAAGAAACTAAACAACTGGAGGTTATACTTCATACTACTACTAGTATTCTTTAAACACTACAAGTAGTATGATGTATAACTTATTGGCAATGCAATACCATCTACGTACGGTGATGATTTGGCGGCCTTAAGGGGATGTCTCGCAGCTGAAACCGTGGTGCGTTGGCGTCGCTGCGGTCGGGCGCCTTTTGACGTGTCGCTGTATGAATTTTATCGATGAAAACGAATCTTTTCCACTTTATGTGTTTTGTTGTCATACTTGTACGGTTTGTTTGAGATTGAGGGTAACAGAATTTCAATTCAGAACTCCACCAACGCACAGTAGTCCAGCGAAACACCGTGTAAAAGCGCACGTAGGCTGCTTCTACCCCGTCATTTCTTTCATTAGTATCATTAGATGTGTAACACAGAGGTTCTGCAGGCCACCTGAGCCTTTACTACCTACGCTACTCCCACCTACCATCATGAAGATGAGTAAGTACGCTGTGGAGTGATTACAGTATACATGTAATCAATGTCTTCCACTAGACGGCGATCGCGCTGCGCTGTCACTGCGACCCAGATAGGATATGTGCAACCTTTGATTTCCGAATGCTGGCTATCATACAGCATGCAAAACTGTGGCTGAGAGAACAGCAAAACACAAAAAAGTGTAAAAAATCTTTTCTTTTCTATCCAATTCGTTGAGCGATCTGTCACAGAGAGATCGCGGCGAGAGCGCCGTCCTAGTGGAACTGAGAGGATCGATATAAGACAGATACATGGTTGTGGTGCGCTACACGCCTTGTATGGTCACGGAGACTGTGTATCACCTATCAACCATTTAAACGTTTGGATCTGACGTAATCGACGTGACGCACCATGATGGCGCCGGATCTAATTACCATAATTATGACAAGACAATACAAGCGCTGTCTCCCGAAACAATTAGGACAGATCTAATGTGTAGTAGGGTAGTCGGTCCGGTGTGTTTTGGTGGAAAGGTTTATGGTGTCAAGGCTGGGGAGGGCAATGACCGAAGTCACCGGAGTTTGAATCAATTTGAATTTAACGTGTCATTTTTCAAAACCTCCTATGCTTGATTCGTGACATTCTCAGATCTTCTTTGGAGACACAAATCGGGGGCTAGACAGAAGCTCTTCTATTTTGTGACGTACATGTACAGCCTAGACTCTCTGCGTTGGACAGGGTTACTGACAGGGCACAGCGCGTACACTTTGTGTAGAAAGGTGTGATCAAGTGTAAGAGACAGAAATCACCTGCATGCGCTGTCAAGTTGTTTACCTGGCGAAGACGGACAACTTAAATTTGCAAGATGGATATATACATGTACAGCGGTACCACCAGGTCCCCATTCCTATCATTAGAAGCACGTTCATCTCCAAATAGATGGATCTGTTTGACTAATTTTGTGGTCTTTTGTGGTCATGGATCTGTATCGTATGTACCAGGATGGGTTTGGACCACACTAAAGGTGTGGTGAACTAGATCTATAACAGTACCGTTTCATGCTAACTTTGTCTTTATGATGACTTATGCAAAGGAGATAAGTGGTGTTTGTCTATCAATGATTTTATACTTCCCTCTGTCCCTCTCTCTCTCTCTCTTTCTCTCTCTCTCTCTCTCTCTCTCTTTCTCTCTCTCTCTCTCTCTCTCTCTCCCTCTCTCTCTCTTCTCACTACAGATGTAGAAATTCACAACAGACCAGCAAAATGATAGCTTCTTCAACATTTTTTTCGGGAGGGGCATCTAGTAAGTTTGAGATTTTGAGAAGCCTGGTATCCAGTCGTACCATAGCTACCGAGTCTCTTCTGCAGAGAGGAAAGAAGACACCGGGCCGGGAGCTATATTGAAATTATAATAAAGCTGGATACCAGGCTAGATATAGGCTAAATTTCTTTGAGACCTTTAACGCCCGGGGAAGTCGTTTTGTCTGCTAATCGTTGAAGATCGGGAAGCAGAGCCCCGGCAACAACAAAAAATAAACGCCGGCGCTCCTACGAAGGCGGTTACAAAATACCCTTACTTCCTGTCATTTTTCTTTCGACTCTAAAAGGGTATTAGCTAAGTGCTAACGATTCAACAGAACTGACTGAGGTGTAATGTGGATCTCTGGTACGGTACTGGTGTAACGGAAATTGCTACGAATACGGCACTTTTATGGCGCCAAGCAAATCCCAAAATTACATATCCTTAACAGTAGACCACCCGCTCCGACTGGGTACTGGCGCATAAGAACACTTTCCAGGCTATGTTTAATTATAGCTTTAAGAGTGATTCTCAGATTAAATGTGTTTCCTAAATAAAGTGTTATCAATGCAGGAAGAAAGTCCTGACTATATGCCGGCCGAGGGGATATAGTACGGTATTATAGTTTTGCCTTTCTGGAAAATGACCCAACTAGGGCTCGTAAGTAGAATCCTCCTTCGGCCTACGTCACATTTCCAAACCGGCGCCCAGCTGGGCAGCTTTCGGGAACGAAAAGTGTGACCGGGCCCGGTTATACTCTCC